>NW_005843282.1:157060-171246 GCF_000455745.1 Alligator sinensis | reverse complement strand
AGCAGGAAAAAATCTTCAATACTAAACATAGAGTATAAACACTATCAGAGCTCTGGCCAAGCTACAATGCTTGAATCAAAAGCTCTTAAATATTTGGCACTTGGTCAAATATGTCGCACATTTCTAGAGCCTATTTAGTGGAGACTCTAAAAGGCCATCTGTGGAGAAATAGCATTCATCTTCCATATCTTCTGCTTCAACAAAAAGAGGATCAGAAACCAAAATGTGCACCATGAGAAAATGAAAATAAATGCCCTCTTTAAGGAAGTCAGCACAATGGCTCAGTTAGGGAAGCTCTACAGACATTAGAACACTCAGAAAGATTGAGAAGACCTCCTCACAGACTTCACTTTTAGATATTTATTTATCATTTTATATTTATATTGTTAGGCTTGTATAGCAATCCAGATAGTTTTTTAAGAGTTATAGTTTATTGTCAGTCATTTATAATAAGCTGTAATCTGAATGTATTCTTCATACAGAAAGGGGAATGTAGAGTGATCATGGAGTCCTGGTCCACTACAGTGGACTAGGAGACTGTACTAGGAGAACAATAAAAATGTTGGACAGCTTATGAAGAGAGATCCAGATTGCAAACCACACTACACTACTAGAGCCTCATCCATTTGGTATCTGCTAGGGTGCTTTTAGAATGACAACTAGGTTGGGTCCATCAGAGCGTTTGGGCAAAGGAACAATTAGTTTCTTGATCCTGATGTGGCTTGGGCATTAGGTGCTGGGCTGCTCAGCTCTGTGAAGACAATTATGGATATGTACAGTAATACAAGCTTAGGCACCTGGAAAGTAAAGTAAAAAAGTAAGGTACCTGGCGACATAATTTAAGATAGGTAGAAGCTAGGAAGTTTATTTTTGGATTCAAATTTTGAATGTAGACGTCTAATTCTGCTAAGTCCCATATTAGACATCTAAATTTCACCTAAAAAACTGTGTGCACGCATTTAAATAATCTGGAAGAAGTATCCCATCTTTTTCTTCTTGTTATAAAAATGTACCCAGACCTGTGTGTACAGACTTTTGAATGCTGAGCTCCTGAAGAGTGGAGAGAATTCAGTGCTGACACTGTGCAGCCATGGGAAACAGGGGGAGGTCTGTGCACACATTTTGGCATGCTATACAGGCTTCCTTAGTCTCCCTGGTGATAGATATCAGCAGTGCATAGGGCTACCCTGATTGGCTGACCCAGCCTGCCCATTGTCAGCCTATTTTCCTGCAGCACAATGTGAGAGTTGTTAAGGGGGAATGTTCAGCTCCCTGCAGGAGCAACAGGGTCCAGCAAGCAAAACAGTGTTTCCCAGGTGGGCAGTGGTAGGAAATGCTGAAGGTCTCCCTCCTAAGAGAAGCCACAGCATGTGCAGGTATTTGCTTTCCCAGGAGAAACTTTTCTGGGAATGGTTTAATCTTGACTGTTGTCAGGTTATTTTTCTCCTGAAGTGAACATTTTTACTCTGGGAGAAAAAAGCCCAAATATTTCTAAACACATGGTTTTTACACCCATGGTTTCTGCTGGAAGAGCAGCAACTCTCCCAGGAAAAACGGAATATATGTAAAAGGCCTTAAGAATGTGTCTACACAGCACACTGCAGTGCTATGCAAAGTATCCAAACCAAAAGCACTAAAACCATGGTAGCATGGCTTTGTTCCTGGGCTAATCAGCTGTGCTGCCCCCTAAAATATGATGGCCCAAGAAAAGTACAACACTAATGCAGCTATTCTATTTGCTGTTCCACATCTAACATGGGCAAAGTTAGTTTGGTCTTTTTGGGGTGATGTTTTAATTTGGGTAATATGTTTTGGAGATTTTCTAAATTGGGAATTTGGGTTACCATCCAGAGCAGAAATTCTCCATTGTGGGCCTCTGTAATGATATTTAAGCACAGAGTTGCCATACAGTTTTCTCTGTTTCTCCCAAAAAATGGTAACTGTCGCCAGCACTACAGCAACTTTTAAGTGCTTTCTGAGCAAGTCAGTAAATAACGTTGCACTGATGACTGGTGGCATCTGTATAAATTTATTATCATCTGTACTGAAACAAAATGCAGGATGAAAACATGGGGGACTCCAAAGAAAGAGTCTAATACATTTACATGAATTAACATTAAATTTAATTTGCCACATGCCAACCAAATTGCACAGCAGGTCTAAATCCTTTAAAATATATTAGTTTCTCTGTTGAACTACTCCCCAGACCCAGTTATGTGTTAATTTCAAGATTTCACTCCATTTCAGAAGGAAATGCTTTCAAGCATGATAATTGATCTCTACAGATATTTTTATTCTCTCTACTAGACCTTCTGAGCTATACATTTCTGTCATCTTTTAACCAGTTTTTCAACCACTAAGTTGCCCATTCTCAAATACAGCTAGTAAATACACTAAATTATAGTCCTCCTTATAAACCCAGACATTTGTGATCTAAAAATCCAGTGTAAGTGGATGTGAAGCAAGCGTTCATCAATTTTAATCCACTATTAAAAGCAAACAAAAATTCAGACTAGATAGCAAAATGAACTTTAACCAAATTCTAAGACAAGTGTTGTCCTAACTTGATCAATAATAGTCCTAGCAGCACACACACAAAAAAAAGACTGTCAATTTTTAAAGAACAAAACTGACTTCTTTTATGTTTCTAACATTATTACCAGAGTCTCACTGTAAGTTCTGACAAAAGAAGCCCTGCTCCAAAATAAAATTAAGTTGTTGGAGAATAACAGGGACAGACAAAAAGAGGGATGCTAATGAATGTGTGCAGGCATTCCTTTGCAGGATAATAAAAATAAACAAATATTGCCTTGTGACCCAACCTTTTACCAACAGGGAACTGGGAGTTTAAGGACTTGATCCAGCTCTCAATGTAGTCAATGGTAGTCACAGAGGAATTTCCAGGGCTTCTGACTACAACTATCAGAAATTTTCTGATGAAACAACATTTCATAAAAAATTCTGGTTTATTTAGCTTATTATGTTTGGTTTGAATTATCTCAGGACTGAAAAACTTCAGGCAAATCGAAGGCAGGGATCCTTGGAACCCCCCTATGGTGGTTCTTGCTTCATCTTTCTTCAGGTGAAGTTTGCTTAAAATTGTGTGGTCCACTTCTGGGTCAGGTGTGCCTGGTGGGTTTATCTTGGGGCTAGGGAACCAGAAAACTGTGGAACCTCAGACCCCCAACAATACATCTTGTAGGTCTGCCTTTGAGTGGAGACCCTGCAAGCCCTTACAGCTGCTCAGTGAAATTCACTTTCCTATCATGTTCACCACTGATGGTAGCTATATAACAACAAGACCGGTATTTTCATTGGGTAGGTGTAGAATTCAGGGAGGTTCTGGTTCACTAGAAATGGAGAAAAGCAATTGTTTTAATCTGATCCAGAACAAAAATAATTTTTAAAATGGAGTTTCCTGTGAGCTGGAAAGTATACTTTCAACCGGATCTACTTTTGACTTCTAGTCCTCTGCTTTAACTGAAAGACCATAGTTTACCTCTTATAATTAAGGAGAGAGTGAGCATAAGTGGTCTGTTCCAGATTAGCATTGCTATGTGATCATTTTGTAGCAGTAGAATGAAAGTGATAGTAGATGTAGGAAACAAAAACATAATAGAAAATATTTTCAAAATCATGGTCATGTATCATTTAAACTGCTACCCTCTATCCAGCAAGCTAATGAAACCTCTGAAATATTACAGATCTCTGGCAGTTGCCAGGTTTAGAACAAAAATCTATAAACAGGATTCTGGTCCTGGCATGTTGGAGAAAGTGCCACAAGATAAAGTACTATTTTGTACTGATCATATCTGTCCTTCATTATGTCTATCCTTCACCCTTGTTAAGCCATTTAGGGTAAAGGCAAATAGCAAGCTGATGGGTGTTTATCTCAGAATACATTATGAAGGGAAGAAACAAAAGTCTGAAAGGAAAATGAGAACTATGCAACAGTATAATCAGTTAGTGCATGTCACCATAGATCACATCAAGAAGAAGACAGTTGCTGTCAAACAGAGAGTATTTAGAGAGTAACCCCAAATTAGATTCTCAACTTGAGAAATTTGATAGAACAAATGAAAAATATAATTATCTGCTCTGTATTGTTTATGAGGACTTTTATCTTACTCTAAAATAATGGAAAGTGGAGAAAGTACAGACTTTCTTCAGTTTACCTGAATTATTCCAGAATTTCTTAATAAAGAACTGAAAACAAATCACAAAGCGGCCTGAAATTAAGGCTAGATTGCTTTTTCTTAACATGATGTTTTTAATTTAGTGAAAGAAAGGAATGGTTTAACACAGAGTAGATTGTTCACAAGTGATAAGCTGTTAGTCATGCCCCACCAAACCCAAATTTCTGCAACCCATGTTTTTTTGTTTTGTTTTGTTTTGTTTTTTTGCATGAGCGTAATATCTTGCATTTTATTTTATTTGTCATTTCAATAGAACTGTAAAGCATATTATTCTCCTAAACTATATATGCACAACACCATTTACCAAAGCTAATTCTGGATACTGGAGAAAGAAAGAAATTTTAGCTGAAGGTCACAAGACATTTTTTCTGGTGAATTCTGTCTCTAATTTGCAAACAAAGGACTTACATTTTCAGGTTTCATTTGAAAGTCCCATTCACAGAAATTGTTATAGTTGAATCTCAGGTTTTTGAGAGTGTAGGTGTTTCTAGACCAATACTTAGATCAATAAGTGAACTATTCTAGCTGTGTAGTGAACTATTCTATTGTAGAATTTTAACACTATAGGAGTTTTAACATTAAAAGTATCATAGCAGCCTGGCTGAGTTGTTGTGAATTAAACAAAAAAAACTATTGCTTGAATTCTGCAATTCCAGATGGGAAAGATGATAGTGCTTGATTGTGATGCCTAAATACAACAGCATGCCATAAATGTGTGTATGTTAAATAATATTCATAAGTATTAGGACCAGAAGTGTCCATACTAAAGTTTTATAAATTGGCACATGTTCTTTCATCTGTCTTAAATTTTTCAATCCAGGAATTAGTCTTAGAAAAATGATTGTTCTCAGCATTGAAAAAAAAATCCACCAAGAATAACTAATTACAAGAGTACTACGGGTTTTCTGAAAACTGAGTATGGGTAATATCTGGATTGTCACTAGTTGATTTAATTTCATTTTTAAGGCTAATTGCTCTACTGTTTTAGTAAACATGCACCCACACAATGTAAGAAAGAGAGAGACATTGTGCAATGTGAATGACATGAACCTGGACTACAGACATGCTGAAGTACATAGGCACTTACTGCATGCTCATTACTCTTTCTAAGCAAGTAGACAGGAAAAGATACCGAGGTGCAACTTGATATAGTGGTTCCCTGGGTAGGAGGGGGGTGAAAGGGAGGCAAGTGCTTACCTCCCTGCACAGGGTATACTTTAGTTTTGTCTGCAGCATGGGCTGTGACTACCTCAGTGAAACCTCCCTGAGCAATGGCTGCTGCGGTGGCAGTTCAAGCTCCTTGGGGGCTGAAATTCTGGTGCCCACACTGGCTAGTCTCTTGCTCGTAAGCAAGTTATGCTACCGGAAGGACAGAGAATAAATTGTCTCTATCTACTTAACATGCTTCATACTGCAGATGAGACAATTAGGGAGGTTTCTATAAGGGCCTTGTTGCACCTTACGCTGTAAGCCAAACAAATGATAATCGGCTTAGTGGCATAGTCACACCTCAAGGCAAAAATAGTTTAGAGATCAGAGTCCTTCACCTGCACAGGGGTGACTTGCCACTAGATTGAAGCTTGGTGAGCAGAGGTAGGACTAGGAGCTAGGGCCAGGAACAGGTCACTGCTTAAGCTCTGAGGAGCCCGATCCGTTTTTACTCCAGAGCCCACCCGCTGCATCCTGCCTTTTCCTGGGCTGCCTGCTGTCCAGGCACTGCCTGAGATCCAAAAAGGACTGGGCCCCTTGGGCTTAGGCAGGGCCCAGCTAGCCAGCAGCCCATCTGACAGCGGTGCAGGGGGAGAGAGTTTCAGAATAAAAAGGATCAGGCCCCCAGAAACTGAAGCTGGAGGAAGGCTGAGCTCAGTGTCTCCAGCGCAGCAGCCTGAGGATGGTTCTTCCTGACCCTGTGCTCCCCTGGGCGGTGCAGGGTCTGGCCAGTGGCTCCATCTGCCTGGCTCTCTCTGCAGAGGCAGTCTGCAGAGAGTTGGCAGACTGCCAACTGTTCAAGGGGTTCATATGGTTGGCAGTCATATGAACCCCTTGAACTCCTCCATAGCATCCAGGTGGTACCAGGCAGAGAGCACAGGGCTATGTGCTGCTCATCCAGGCTGGGGTTGCACAGAGTCGGGGAGGGTATGCCACTTACAGCTGCCTCCCAAATCTGGTGGGGTTCAAGCAGAGTGAATGAGCTCTAGGGCTGCAGGACTGACTCTGCCCAGTGCAAGCAGTGAGGCAAAGGTGCCATGCCCGGCCCAATTCTGCCTGGTGTCCCTACTTACCCTGACTCATGAGGGGCCACTGTATTCTGGGATGCTGGAGGACAAATCTGGGCAGAATAGCTGCCTGGAGCGGTCACCTAAATGGAACAGGAGCAAAACACAGCAGATGAGATAGAATCCTGCTCTTGAATGGCATAAATTGAAGCCAAATAATGAGTGCTTTAAGCCACTTAAAAGGGGTTAATGTGCAGCCAATCCAGGGGTTAAGAGCTCCAGAAGATACCTAAAAATCACTGTATGACAAAGTTGTAATTTCCTGCTGTGGAGATTATCATAAAATATTTACTCCCCTTCTCTCCATGTCTTCAAAAATGGAGTATCCTCAGTACTTGTGGGTAAGACTACTTTGTGAATGAGAAATTTAGCATCCCTTGAGAATAGGAACTTTGGGTATTCAGTAGTTAGAGACAGTATAATATGGTCTCGCTTTATTTACTTTAAATTGTTTAATCTGACCACAGAATAGACCATCATCCAATCTTTAATATTTTCTAGAGGTTAGATGGCCTGAAGAGAGAAAACTATTTATGGGTTATTATTGAACAAATGAATGTGTACTTTATGGCTGGGTGAGGGAGAGGCCATAAATGGTTTGGATGAGATCTGCAAAGAGACTTAGGTGATGAGACATTTGGAGTCAGTATGCAGGACTTATGTGCCTGGCCTACAGAGTAGAATTCACAGCCCTGAATGAGAAATGTAGGTTTCTTGTCTGATGCCTGCATACAGTTTAGTGCCTAGGATGAGATTCACAACAATCAGTATGCTAACCAGATAGCCACTTAGGCCATGTCCAGATCAGTAGGGGCACGCAGTTTATGGTGCCATGAACATCTTTGTGGCACCACAAACTGCATGTGGTAAGAATGAAAACATGTGCCTAGCTGCAAAATTGCAGCATGATGGCAACATTTGCTACCAGGATTTCCCAGTAGCAACCCCCTCCCCAGAAACAAAAAACAGCTCAAAGCACACAAAACAAGCATGCCAAAGAGTGGATTGTTATAGACCACTAAATCAAACCAGAGAACAGGATGTATCTGTCTTTAATGCATCTTAAATTCTTGCATAGGAAGGGAAACCATGCTGTTATAGAGGACTCCATTTGGGATACATATACTGAAGGTTCAATGAAGTAAAGAACAAAAAGTAATTTGTTTCCAAACATGTTAATTATTATTCTTTAAATGAAAGGTAAATTTAACATAATTGTTAAATTTGCAGGTGATACCAAATTATTCCGGGTAGTTGAGTCCTAAACTGATGGAAAGGAGCTGGAAAAAAGTTCTCATCAAGCTATATGAGATGGAAAAAAATGGTAGATGAATGTCTATGTTGCCAAGTGAGAGTAGAGAAAATAACCTCAACTACATATACAGAGTACTGGGTTCTGAACTAGCTTTTATCACTTAGAAAAGGGATCTTGGAATCATTGCAGATAGTTCGCTAAAAATGTCAGTTTAATTTACAGAGGTGACCAAAAAGCAATAAAATGTTGGGCATCATTAATAAGGGAATTGACAACAAAACAGAAAACATCACCATGGTATTATACAGATCCACAGAGCATTTATATCTTGAATACTGTGTACAGTTCTTGTTTCCACATCTGAAAAAGGATGTAGAAGAATTAGAAAAAGTACAGAGAATGACAAGCAAAATTATGAGGGGTGTGGAACAGTTGCCATACCAGAAGAGACAAAACAGTTAGGGATAGTCAAGTTGAAAAGGAGAAGGCTTGTGGGATGGGGTATAATAGAGGTTTAGAAAATCATGAAGGGTGTGGACCAAGTGAACAGGGACTTGTTCCCAAGTCCCAGAATACTACAGCTAGGGGATATGAAATTAGGAGACAGATTTAAAACTAACAGGAGACAGTGCTTTTTTATGCAATATGTATGTAGTTAACTTGTGGAATTCATTGCCACAGAAGGTGGTAGAGGCAGACAGCATAGCTAGGTTCAAAAAGGGACTAGACAAAATCATGAATATTAATCTACCAATAGCTGTTGAACAGAATGGTAGGAGATGTTTCCTTTGGAATCTCTTAACCAATAATGGTGAATATCAGTGAGGCTAATTGAGAGAATGGATCACTCTAGATATCTCCATTTCAATGCTCTCCCTCTAGCATCCACTTTTGCCACTGTTGGAGAGAGGATACTGTGCAAAATGGAATGGCTTCAGCAAGAAGAAAGACTAAAAAACAACCCCAAGTCCTGAAAATCCTATTGTCTAGTGATTAAAGCATTATCTTGGAGATATGTCCCTCAAGTAAAGCTAGAATTTTAATCAGGGTGTCTTGCACAAAAGACAAGTGCTCTATTAACTGAATAAGGTAAAGTAGGTGCAGGAGTGCACTGCCACTTCCTCTGCCCACTTTATTGCATAGAATTAGACGTACAAACATGGTCAGGGTCTGCAATGCCTCATTAGCTTAGTACCTAGCTGCTCAGTGTTATCAAGATTTCAGTATTTATGCATTTCTGTGCATAGTGAGCACTGGACATGTAGGGAGTCTTTACACATGTTCTGGGGGTGTAGGGAGGAACCTTAGAGTGAAAAGTGAAAGGACATTGAGAAGAAATCTTAGCTATCAGGGCTAAGGACAGGAGGGGGTTATTTTTGTGTAAGTATATAATGAGCAAGACTTCCCCAAATTGTTATAAACTTATTCGATGGAGATGAAGTGATGACTTACTTTCCAGACAATGGTTAATGAAAAAAAGTATTTAAATAACACACACAATTTAAACTCAACAAGTCATCTTAATTTCTGTCCAGGAATCCCGAATAGCTTGGAGTGGATGGTAAATAATAAAACAGTCATACAGGATGATCTGTATTGTTTGATAAAGTAGAACAGAATAAACAAGATGCATTTTAATGTAGCCTGAAGCAAAGCTATTTATCTAGGAATATAGGTCACACCTTTAGAATAGAAGATTGTATTCTAAAAATGGGTGACCCTGGAAAGGATCTAGAAGTCATAGGGAACAAGCAGTTCAACATGAGCTCCCAGTAGGTTGCTCTATGTGGCAAAAAAGGCTAATGAAATCCTTGAATGTATAAACAAGGGAATAGAGAGTAGGAGTAAGTAATTTAACCTCTACAAAAATATTACTAAGGACTATACTAAAACAACTGCATATAGTTTTAATGTCACATTTAAAATAAAAGTATTTGAAATAGTAGAGATACTGCAAAAAAAAATCACAAAACATATTCAGGGACTGAAACAAATGCTTTACCATAACAGACTTAAAGAGCTCAATCTGAAAAGATGGAAAGGTGACAATTACAGTGGTTAAGTACCTCCATGGGGAGAAAATACTAGGTACTAAAAGGCTGTTAAATCTACCCGGGGAAGGCAGAACAAGAACTAACTGAGGCAAATTCAAATGGAAGGAAGGCACTGATTCCCAGGGCATTCTTTATATTCATACAATTTTACATAACACATACAAAGTACATATTAGCCCCAAATATCCATACCTACAATTACACACACGCATATTTTTTCACATATAAGTAATTCCCATATTTTAACAGGATTGCCTGGATACACTGCATTACATTTGTTGTGTTAGTTACAGCAGTATCAAACTGAAGGCTGGATCTGGACTGCAGGGATTCATGTGGACTGGAAGCATATGAGTGGTAACAGCACCATGAATTACCATATCCCCTCTTTTCCCCTGTGACTAACTTAGTTACCAACAGTGACTAAAACCCCCAAACATAATGGTGGGTAAGAGGAAGGAGAAGTGGTTGCATCTTTAAACCACTAGATTCCACAGCCATGCTGATGCAGTGGCTCCAGTATCTTCTCTGATAATCCCCTGGGCCCAATCCAGCCTATGGGGTTCAGCCATCCTGTCCACAAGAAGCCATGTGTTTGTCACCTATGTTAGGGCTGTTTATAGACATCATGTTTTTCTAGGTTTAAGCTGGACTTCATCAGTCGCTATATACACATGGACATCTGTAGTCAGAATTAAAATTGGCTCCAGTCCATATTAATTAATCCTCATTGAATGAGGATTACATTTAAGGCAGACTAGGTTATTCCAAGCTAGGTAATTTAAATTGTATTAATTAGTATGTATATACGGTGTTGCTTTTAGGAAAAACAGTCCTTAGGAATTCAGCAGATAAGCATTGCAAGTATCAGTCCCTGCAAGCAAAATTCAACTAGGTTTTTGCAACATAAATGAAATTATCACCAAGCACACAGTAACACCTTTACAAAGTCAAATATGCCAACAATACCTTATCATGACTAAGTATCAGTAGCCTGAACTAAGTCCCCAGTACTGCCCCTGGCCAAGCACATGGGCTACTGGTCCATGAAGAAGGTGGCAAACCCACTTGCCACCCCTGGCCTTCACAAGATATTGGCTACGATGGTCATCAGCACTCAAGTCAATTGCACCTGTTGGTGTTTCTGAAAACCGCACTTCAGTAGCTCTAAACCCCCTGCCCAGTGCCACATGGGGGGCTCTGCCATGAGCCCCCTGACCCCGACCACTCTCCCAGCCCCCTCCCATGGCTGCCCCACCTGCCCCAGCTCCTGGCCCTTTAAAAAAAAGCACTGTCAGTAGGTCTGCAACAATGTAGCAGTCCTTAAAAAGTAGGGCGGTGCGAAGCTTTGGGTGTTGATTCGATTTGGAGAAGATTCGGCCTGATTCAGTGGCTGAATCTCCTAATCCAAATTGAATCAGTGGCCCAATTAAAAGGTCCAATTCAATGTTAAGCTCTCTGAATCAATTTGGAAAAGATTTGGAGAGCTTTGTAGATTTGGGCAGTCCCCACTGGCTGCAGCAGGGAGCTGGACCCAGACTCCATGCTGGTAAGTAGGGGGTGGGGGAGGAAAGGCTAGGAGAGTGGGTAGGGGACCAGGGGAGGCCTGCCAGGACCCATCCCCTGCCTGCTCCCCCAGCCCCCCCGAGGGGCCCTGACCCCTGCCTGCTCTCCCAGCCCCCAACCATGGCTGCCCCACCTGGCCCCAGCTCCCAGTTGCTTAAAAAACAAACAAACCCTACTCACCGGGTGCTGCCAGGTTGGGGGACAATCCCTGCTGCCCCCCACTGCCCCACTGTGTGGGGGGATCTTCCATGAGCCCTCTGACCCCTGCCCACTCTCCCAGGCCACCCCCATGGCTGCCCCAGCTCCTGGCCCTTTAAAAAATACAGACACAAACTGAGAGACTCACTGGCTGCTGCGGTGGCCTTAGGGCTTCTGGGGGCTCATGGCAGAGCTCCCCATGCAGTGTGGGGCATTGTGGGGCAGCGGGGATCACCCCCCCCAGCAGGCAGGACCCCATGAGTTCGGGGGGATTGTTTTTTTTTAAAGGGTTGGGAGCTGGGTTGGGTGGGGCAGCCATGGGGGGCTGGGAGACTGGGAAGGGGTCAGGAAGCTCATGTCAGAGCCCCCCACACAGCATGGGGCAGTGGGGGACACCAGGGATTGCCCCTCAATCTGGCAGCACCTGGTGAGTAGGGGCTTCTTTTTTAAACAACTGGGAGCTGGGACCAGGTGGGGCAGCCATGATTGAGGGCTGGGAGTGAAGGCAGGGGTCAGGGCCCCTCAGGGGGGCTGAGGTATGGGGGCTCATGGCAGAGCCCCCCCATGTGGCATTGGGCAGTGGACGGGCAGCAGGGATTGCCCCCCATGGGGCAGGAGCTGGTGATCACAGACTTATTTTTTCAAAGAGCAGGGCCGGGTGGGGTAGCCATTGAGAGTGGGTGGAGGATGGGGCCTGTTTAATTCAGAGATTCAGCTGATTCAGCAGCAGCCAAATCTCTGAATCAGATTCAGCCAAATCGATTTTGGACAGTGATTTGAATCACTGAATTAAATCGCTGTCCCCTGAATTGGCCCAGTCCAAATCTGAAGCGAATATTAGCCACTTCACACAGGCCTATTAAAAAGGTGTATTAAGGCCTCCTAATTACTTCCAAGTGCAAGTGCTAACTACATAAACCCACACACAGGCTGTGAATTGGGTCTGTTAAGGGGCTGATGGTCAATGACCTTCCATTAACCCTTAATTTGAATTGTAATTTGATTTGAAAAGGGGGCTAGCACTGTGCAAAATTTCACCAGCTGTTTTGTTTCAACAGTATTTCAACTCATTTCAAGGTCAAAACAGCAAAATTGTAATGAAATAAAGGGCTGCAAAACAGCCTTGAAACAAAATAAGGCTAGTCAAAATGTTTTGATCTAGCGCGGGGGATGGGGAGTCAGCCCAAATGGACTGACTTCTTCCCCCCGGCACGATGTAGTGCAGGGGATGGGAAGTCAGCCCCACTGGGTTGAGTCCCTGTCCCCAGCAAAACATCGAAACAGTGTCGAAGCAGCCTTTCTGTTTCATCAGAATGGAACAGAATGGTTGTTTTGAATCTAAATGAAATTCAAAATGGAACGCTGTTCCGTCAAACCGTTGAAACTCAAGGTGAAACAGAATGGTGCCATTTTGCACAGCCTTACTGGGCACATCTACACATGCAAATAATCTGGGAGCAGTTTACTTTTGAGTAAACTCTCTTGGACACATGTTTACATGTGCGGGAATATGGGAGCAGATTTGCTGCTCCTTGCAGCAGACTTCTCCCACTCTCTGTGGGCCTGCAATCAGCTGCTGCAGAAGCTAGGGGGAGCTCTAGGCTCCTCCTGGGTGCTAGCCCAGGGCCCAGGAGACAGTGGTCTCCTGGCAGGGGCTGGGACATTGCTCCCTGCCCCTGGGAGCTGCCTGATGCTAGGGTGGGCTCCACCCCTGGAGCCTGGGTGAGAACAATGTCCTCCTGCCCCACAAGCAGGGAGTTCCCAGTCCCAACTCCACAGTCATGGGGACTGGGTTAGGAAATCCTTTTCTCCCAGCCTGAGTCCCGCTGTCATAAGACCTGGGCTGAGAGGTCCTTATCTCTCAGTACCAGCTCCACATTGAAGGTGTTTTAGTTCAAAAGTGCACTGCCACCATTTTCTCAGTGCTGATGTTCTTTTTGCCATTTATAAAAATGCATGCAATGCGTGTAGAGTAGACTCAATTAATTCAGAGATCCAGTGTATTGGAGCAGACAAGAGTATGTATATAAATGACCATTGTCCCCACCCAGACTCCAGGCAGCTCAAATGGGCAGGGAGCAGTTTCCCACCCCCTTCTGCTCAGTCAGGAGCACATTTGTCAGGTGTCTACATATGCACTACTCTGTAGTTAATAATCACAAGTAAATTTGCTACTTGCATTTGCAGGTAGCAAATTTACTCACAATTAGAGCTAGTTACTGTGCAGTAAGCATCTGCACGTGTAGACATAGATGCTTATTGCACAGTAATTAGCTCTACTGCACAGTAAAACATCTCATGTAGATGTGTCCACTGTGTGATGTGAATCAGTTAACATGGCTTAGAAAATGATAAGCACGTTTAAAAATGGCCATAGAGATTTTGAAGACGACCAGCAACACAATAATTAAATTTGGTTCTTGAAGCATGAAGTTTCTGGTGACAGAGCTTTGCTTACATCATTGTTACAGTGCAGATGTTCTTCCTTCTGTGTACTGGTACTCAGTACACTGAAGAGGAGGAGTAATACCCTTCCTCCTTCCTAGACCAGGGACTGTATACAATCCTGACTTTTGTGTGCACAAAACCAAATATATATGCATTGTCTAAGGGGGGGGGGGGGGGGGGGGGACAGGGGGAC
>NW_005843282.1:145633-157049 GCF_000455745.1 Alligator sinensis | reverse complement strand
TTGTAAGGAGTGACCTAGAAAGCACTACCCGGAGACAAAGCAGAAGAGAATGTTATGAGATGAATGCCCATCTGCGATGATAAGGAGGAGACAGTCCTAGATAAAGGGGGCTTGAAAACAAAAGCAAGAAGCTAAGTACTGGGTTAAAGGGCTCATTAAAATACTAAAAATCACGCCCCTAGGTGGGGAAAAAGTATGCTAATGAAACACACATGTATGTAAATGAGATACATAGCTAAAACACAGGTATAGAGACATGCTCAGTGAAGAACTCCTTGTGTCACTCCTTTATAACCAATTAGCAAACAAGGATGCTTATGAAGGTTCAAAAACTCCTGTATAAAAGATGCTTAGAAATAGTGATCTGTGTGCTTGTTATGTGAAATTATTCTGCTTGCACCTTTTATTGCTAGCAATAAACCTTCTTTGTACTTTCACCCCTGGTATCTTTATTGGCCTTTGCATACCGGGCACAATCCCAGACTTGAGCCGGGGCTCAACAGGGGGGGAAGGAACGGTACTTTATACCTACTACTGTTACTACTTATCAGTATAATGGCCCTTAAATATGGTAGACTTTTTACACAGTAGAGATTTGTTTTAGACTCACTAATCCTTGTGTTCCTATTCTGATTTTGCCAATGACTTTCTTACTGCCTACTGGCAAGTCATTTCACTTCTTTACCTCGCTTTCCCAACCTGTGAATCAAGAAAATACTTTCTTTTGAAAAGTTAAGATAAGGTATTAATGGTTTTGAAGTTTCTAGAAAATGAGAATGACTAGTATTATTACTTCTTTGCACTGTTCTTTCAGATGCCTGTTCAGTTTATACAAACTTCACCATATGTGAAAGAACTAAAGGCAGGTGGTTTTTGCAGTTGATTTTCCTCTCACTCCAGATAAATCAGGTGGAAATTCATGGAATCAAATGGAGTTGTACCTATTCAGGTGAGTAAAGAATCAAAATCTTTCCATTTATTTGCTATAGCAGCTGATTGTATACATCTGATTTAAAGAATTGTTAACCAGAATTATCACTATATCTCATATTCTGGCAATATTTACATGAAAATGAGTTAATACATTTAAATTATGTAGATTTATTGGTAAGAACCTGGCTCAGTTCAGCCTGGGAAGGCTGACTTAACTTATATTAAACTGTCAAAGTCTGATAGAACTTAGTGGTATTTGTTAAAATTGAAAAACTGTCTCATGATGAAGTGAGTCCATAGTCCATAGAAATGATTACCCATACTGAAAATTAAAATGCCATTTTTGAAATAAACAGGAATGAATTTTCAATAGACCTTCTTCTTTGAACAAATTGTATTCAAGACTTTTATAATATGTAAAATAATATATATTGTACAATAATGTATACCATCTAGTTAGACATACAAAAAGCTAGAACTCTTGGTTCCAAAATGATACCTTTTATTAGACCAACTGGAAAATGGCAAGAAAATTGTCCTTTTCTGCTAGCTTTCGGGATCAAAGTCCTTTCAACAGGCTCTGGGAAAAGTGTAGATGGTACAAGATGGTAAAAAGTCCCCGTAGGTAGGAAATAAACTTCATTTTTGCACAGAGGGAGCTGAAGATGGAAGGCTGTCCCTCTGGGTCTATGAGAGTGTCTTTGTGAGCTGTGTTGAGCAGCTCTTTGATGTGTTGATCAGGTAGAATTCCTTCCCTGGAGGTGTCAGATGGCAGGCAGGGAGGTAAAAAAACAAAAACAACCTTCCTTGTTTTGGATTTTAAACTTCATTGCAGAACTACAAGAAAGTTTTTGGGTTTTTTTTACCTCTCCGCCTGCCATCTGACACCTCCAGGGAAGGAATTCTACCTGATCAACACATCAAAGAGCTGCTCAACACAGCTCACAAAGACACTCTCATAGACCCAGAGGGACAGCCTTCCATCTTCAGCTCCCTCTGTGCAAAAATGAAGTTTATTTCCTACCTATGGGGACTTTTTACCATCTTGTACCATCTACACTTTTCCCAGAACCTGACAAAGGGACTTTGATCCCGAAAGCTTGCAGAAAAGGACAATTTTCTTGCCATTTTCCAGTTGGTCTAATAAAAGGTATCATTTTAGAACCAAGAGTTCTAGTTTTTTGTAAGTCTTTTTGTCTCAGACCAACACAGCTACTTACTGTACCTCTTAAAATAAACACTTCTCCTGGTAATTTAATGGCTAAGAAAGATGTAAAATAACATTACAATATCTTAATAGAAAATTTAGAAGAATAAAAGTGAGAGCACCCTTTAAACTGTGCATGTTAGGAAATCTATTCATGTTTTCTTAGTTTAAGAAGCATGGAGCCTTAAAAAAATGTTTCCTTTATTTTTCTTGGATACCATTCATTTATGACCTAATCCAGAACTCGCTTGGCTGTCTGTGGATCAGAATTCAGGCTGTTATACAGTGGGCTCCAGTTTTAACTAAATTGATTACACCTCAGACTGTTATATTCAGAGAAGCTCACAGAGAAAATAATACATCAATAATTGAAGTGGGGGCAACCTAAGAAGGTACAGAAAAACTGTTCTGAAATTCTGTGGGGTAGTTTTTATGTATGTAGTACAGAACTTGCAGACCAGAAAGGAGTTGGGCTAAGATGTTCATTCTGGGGTACTCCACATGGTGGCATGGCTCATGATCAGAGCTTCAAAGCTGCCTGTTATGGCAACCTTGCTGGCTTCCCTATGTGCTTTGTCACTTGATGTAATCTCTCCAGTTCTGTTACCCTGTTTCTAATATAACCTTATCATCCTCTATAAGTAACTGAACTTTCTGCAGCAGGGCTTATAGCAGGTCCCTGGAAGGCAATTTTATTGCTGAGTGCTACAGGGCTGGTTCTGGTAAATAATCTTCCCATAGCTGGAACTACTGATTTTTTTATGATGTTCCATCCCTTTAAGTTGGAATGAAAAGGCCAGAGCATGAGTGAGGGTCTCACTTCTGTACTTCAAGGGATAGAAGCGGATTTTAAAAATAAATCTAAATGAGAGTATGTTTAATAAACCCCAACCCTTGAAGTTTAAAATTTACCACAACAATGATTATGTCCTTCATCTTTCTGGACTACGAAGGCTAAGTTCAAGAAAATCAAGAATTGTTCCATTCTAAAGCAGATATTTTTCTTATATGCCAGTGTTTCAGAAAGTAACGACAATTTTGAAATAAAACCATTTTATGTGCAGTGATCATTTACTGAACCATGTCACTTTGCTACATGACTGTAAATGCTAGGTGCATTTAACAGTGTCAGCATCATTGTTCCCTGCTGCTGTGTACTTTCCCACTCATTGCACACAAAATGGTTTTGTTTCTAAATTGCCGTTATTTTCTGAAACACCATCATAAATACCCCATCTCTAAAGCAAGAACTGAAAAATGCATCATGTAATACAATCTCTCCAGATGTGTGACCAGTGCAGAGAACAGAGGCTTCAAGAAATGGAATGCAGCACAGCATGAAGTCCTCCCAGTCAGAGAGATTAATTTAAATCAGCAATTATAAAATAGAGAAGATCAGTCACATGGGTAGAATGGTAGAAATGGTAGGAAATAAGATTCAAACTGGAGGGAAAATGCTCCCAGAGAAAGAGTAACAAGGTTTCTTGTAGGTTTTTTTTTTCCCTTTTACATTCCTTTCCTTTTGTTTTTTTTGTTTGTTTGTTTGTTTGTTTGTTTTGTGGGGGCGTTATATGTAGGAGAAGCATATTTATGTGGTGTGGAGAAAAACTACAGATTACTTACAAAAGAGTCAGACTCAAGGAGTGAATGGAGAAGCAAAATTATTGCAGCAATATAACATATATGGAACAAAGAGATTTCTGTCAATTGCCAGGAGAAAAAAAAAATCTTAATACTTGTCTGAACAAAATTTGACTCTTCTCAGATTTCAAACTCAGCTATATTGTCCCCTGTATAAACTAGTAAGGTAGGTAAAGATATAGTTTCAAGAAAAAAAAAATACAATATTATTTCAAGCAAAGCTTAAAAGTATAGCTGGCCAGAGGACAAGAATTCCATTTCATGGCTACTTTTAAGGTTTTATAGATTTTGTTCCACATTTGAACAAAAACAAAAACTCTCTTAACGTGTTCCAGAAAGGATGGCTCAATGGTGAGGCTGCTCCCCTGGAATGTTTGAAATCTAGGTTTGGGTCTTCCTATGCCTGATTGAAAACAGATTTTTTTTAAAATTTGAAATCACCCTTAATTAGGCAAAGCAGGGACTTAGGGTATCTTTTCCATAGCCTAAGTGAATGGTGTCCAAATTTCTGGCCCAATGTGGTTACATACCAGCCTCGTTCTCTGTGCCTGAATCTGGCTACAAGCTGCTGCAATCTGGCACACAGGGGGCACGTCTGCAGGAGATGTTTACTGTGGAGTTGAGTAAACTAGGGATGCAGTAAACACCTCAGTGTTTACACATGCACTCCTATTAGGTTGAGTAAACTAATTTACTCCACAGCAAGGGAGTATTTCTAAATACAAGTTTAAAATGCTGCAACAGTAAACATGTAGATGCTGTCCAGCTGCCTGGGGCATGAGGGTGCTTCAATGTGGGGGCTGCCTCCTGGCTGGCCCTATGCTGAAGCTCCTTCATGCCCCAGCCAGCCCCTTCCACAGCATGTTGAGTGGGTGGGGGGGAGCAGCCTCAGGCTAGCAGGCTGACCCTAGAGGCTCCCCACCAGCTGGGGCTGTCTACCTAGGCTCCAAGTGCTGCACCTGAATAAACTGTGGAGCTTATTGTTCTGGAGCTAATTGGTCCTGGGTACACATTCCAATGGTGCACCCAGGAGCTATTAATTGCAGAGCAACAAGCTCTGCAGTTTATTCGGGTGCTGTCATTGCACGTGTAGCCATGCCCAGGAGGTACGTCTACATGCACAATTAGTATGATTGAATAAACTATGGAACAATTTGTACTGTTATAAACTACTCCCAGGCACAGCGTCTACATATGCACCTGGGACAGCAGCAAATTGAGCTGGGGAGGAGCAGCTTAGGCCAGGGCTGCTGTTGCCCTGCTCTGCCCCCTGCAGCAGCCAAAGGGGAGTTCTAGGCTCTGGCTGCAGCCCCAGGCTAACAGGGGCACAGGGGTCAGCCCCAGGCTCCAGCTGGTGATGGTAGTGTGTCCCAGGGTCCAGAGGGCAGAACTGGGCTGAAAGGACGAACAGGGTTTCAAGCCCAGGCAGTGGGTGGCTGCATCAGGTGGCAGATGAGCTGGCTGGGCCACAAGCCTCCTGCTACTGCTGAGCCACATAGCTAGGCAGCAGGCAATATTGGGGTCCCCTGCTAGCTTCTCTGACTGTGTGCAATTTACACCCAGGTTAGTGTCTACACATGCATTGTTACCCAGTAAATAAGTCTGCAGTAGGATAGTATCTATGGCTGCTTTCAGAATTAAAAAAACAAAAAAAAGAATAAGAGAGCTTTACTTTAAATGCTGTGTGCTCCTTGCTGAGCCCAGAGCATGCCCAGAGCATTAGCTGCACCCTGCTTGCCCAACATCTGTATGAATTGGGTGCTCAATTGAATCAGCTATTAGGTCAATGCACCAAAAAGCCCTGCTGAAGTGCTCCATCTATACAGATACTGTGGAGCTGGGTAAAAGTAACATGCTGTTTCTTTTGGTAAAGCATGTGTTTTTTTGTTTTGCTTTTTTTTAAAGGCGGCAGGCAGCCTGTATTTACAAGTACTACCCTGGTGTAGAGTCTATTAGTTTCTGTGGCCTAATAGGGCCACATGTGTAGATCCTGAGGTTTTACCGAAGAGCTAATTAGTCTACTCTGCAGTATATGTCTTGTGTAGATGTACCCAGGTCCACGTTATCTAGTCCACAGGGCTTCCCATGGGACCATAAATGTGGTAGCAAGAGAGTGGCAATTAATGCCGCCACCACTCCACTGACACCAATTTTCCAGCTCCATCAGGAGCCCTGCAGGCTAAATGACATGGATCCACAGACCAGTTGTAGCCCATAGGCCAGGGGTTGAACACCCATGGCCTAAGTCAATGTTTGAAGCCCCAGGTTATAACATGAATGATCATCTCTTAAACTGAAAAAAAAAAAATAATAATAGAAACCCTTTCTGAGACACTTCATTGAGACTAATTTGGAAGGATTTGAAAAAAAGGACAATGTAGAAGTTTTAAAGAGAATATTTTAAAAGTGAAAGTCAGAATTTGGTTTACATATCTTTCGTTGTAGAAAAGCACAAATGCTCGCTTTGTTATGATTGTTTTTAACTTGCCAAGTTGAAATTATAAGTGCCTACCTTAATAAGAACTTGAACTTGAAGTTTCTATCTATTGCTCTAAGTCCTAAATCTAATGTGCTGTTTCTCTCTTCAGTTCTTTTTATTATTTATATTTAAATCTGTTAGCACAATTGATGTAAAAAAGGGAAATGTTTTCCTTCTGTTATTTCTTTCCTTTTTTTTAAAGTAGCTGACTCTCAGATAATCTCTTCCTACCAGTTTCCCTCAACATACCCACTGTGGTAGTTTGTGTGCTATGCTTCATCAACCCTAAGGAACTGTAAGTCATTAAAACTTTACTAAAACAACTTTTCCATCTAGTGATTGTTTGGTGGCTTTGTTATTAAAAATGATTAAAAAATAATTGGGATTCTGGGTCCCTAAAAGGTTGCACTTAAAATCCAATAAACTCTCACCTCATTATGCAGCCTAATAATGCTAGGTGCAATTTACAATATATATTATTTAAAAGCCAATATACTGTAGCAGGGGCTTGAGGATAGGGTCTACATTATCATTAATGCTATACTACTGTCATTGTTTTGTACTATATATTGTCATTAAGAATCTAATAATTTTACATACAGTTATTACAGTCAGCAGGTTTCCATTCGGCAGGAACCCCAGTGGAAGACTTGGAACATGCAGAAAACCAGAACATTAGCAGCAAACTATCCATGACACTGCAGGAGTTTTGCTTTGTTCTGTTGTGATTAGTCCACCAAGAGGTAGAAACAAAAATCCCAGGAAATCCTTTGTTGCAAATACCTATTACAGAGGATATTTGTAGCAGCATAGTTAAAAATTCATTAGTTCAGAATGTCTATGTATTATAAACAAAACAATTTTTTGCTTTGAGTGTTATTCTCCCCCTCCTCCCTCTTCTCCCCTGTTTCTACCCCATTCTCCAAAGCATGTCAATCACAAAACCTTATTTTCCTCTTGAAATGTTTGTGTCACTGCTGGAATGCTACAAATGAGCCACTGATGTGCAAGTACCAATGGCCTGTGTTCCCTCTCAGTAGGCACACTGTCCCTGAAAGTTAGCATACTACCAGTATGATGCATGCCACTGGCAACCTCATGGCTTGGAAAAGTTATTTCAGTGTCTGAGGATTCTGTATGTGCTACCTAGACCATCTATCAATGACTTTCTGGTTATTAATTGCTCATAAATGCTCATAAATTTCCTGTCAGACTGATGAACTTGTTAGCTCATGTACAAGCCATTAATGATTCATTTGTAAGTAATTATTCAGCTGATTTTTGCATCCTGTATTACTGATCATTATGTAAACCAACCATGTTATAGTCCCCCACTGATTCAAAATCAAGATCTAGACTCACCAAATGATTATGATTAGAAGATCACAGTTTCTCTTGGTAAGGAAAGTATACTTTAATGATAATATCTGTAGTCAATGAAAGTGGAACTTTTTGTTCAAGACTATTAGATTAGTACAAGTCCATGAAAAATTAATTTTACTTCCACTTAAAATTAAAAAGTAAAAATCTGTAATGATGAAACTAAGTTTAAATGGCAACAGGTGGAGCCTTGACCATTTTTTACAGAAAAATCTTTAATTAGATAAGAAAAGAAAGATCATAAAGGATAAAAATCCACTCCCAAGTAACACTGAAGATGGATATTGGCAAATGCACATATTCTACATCATATTCTTCTTGTTAATAACATAATTATTACAATGCTAGATTCCTACATTACAGAGAGTAAATGACAGTGTTCCATATGGTGTAGAGAATAACCTTGCCCTCAAAGGGGTGCAGTAGGTCATCTTTCCAACTCTGATATCTCAGTGTATAACAGTGTATTTACTTGAATATAAGACAAGTTTTGTCCCTTCCAATCAGCAGCGGAGAAAAGTCCCTTACATTCTCATACAAGGAAACTGCATTAAATACATTATCTATTTTTTGAACTGCTGACAAAAACAACATGTGCTCAGTAATGGAAGCCACCTATTACATAGATTAAACACAGTCAATGCTGAGCATGACTATAAAACACATGGTCCATATAGGGACAAACATACTGATGGGAGCCTACTACAAGGATATGTCAGTACAGCACATCCAAGTAAGAGACATAGTAGTACTTATTGCATATAGTCCACCTCAGTACTGATTCTTTTCCAAGCCATGGCAAGCCACCACCGAATACATTTTGACTTCCTATTCGCTCCCATAGCTGAGCTTCACCTTTCTTTCCCATTTCCAATTATTCCCGTTTCTTCACCATCCTTAAATGTTTGGCAAACATCACCAAATAGGACCCCAAATAATTCACCCAGATTCCCTTTATCATCCCCTTTCTCAGCTTGACACATATGATTAATGTGGTCCCGCCCTCCATAAGGTGGAGCCAGAACATTTTGCCCTATGTCTCATCTTCATATATATATTTTTGGAGGATCTCAGCACTCATGACGAACACCCAGTACACATAGGTTAAGCACTGACTCAGGTGACAGTGTGTGTGTGTTGGTGCCTGTGGTACCTATGCTTGGGATTCTTGGTAACTAAAGAGCAAGTGGCAGAGATCAGGGGAAAAGGTAGTGGGGATGAAGTAATAGCAAAGAAAAAGGGGTTTGCAGGCAGAGAGGAGCTCAGGAAAGCTGGAGCCATAGGAGCATGGGGCAGGTGTTGGAGGTGGCAGTGAGCCAGAAGAAGGAGAGGGAGAAATGAGTCAGAAGTTAGAGGGGTGAGGAGCAGAGATTGGAGCAGGGCCAAACCGTAGTAAAGCAAAACCCAATTTAGGGGTCCAAATAACAGTTTTATTAAATGAACACTGTACTGAACAGCTTGGTTCCCACACACACTCACACAATGGTAGCAGGAGAGAGAGACTTGGTGGAAGGGTTGGAGTCCAGGTAGGGAAGAGAAACAGAGTCTAAGCCCTTGGTTGAAGAGAAGGTGGGGGAGATAGCTACCTATCCTGGCCTGTGAGTTGATCCTTGATGACCAGTCAGGGTCTTCTCCAGTCAGGTGTTGTCCAGAGGGGTGTGCATGGGTGGGTGGGGGGGGGGGGGGGTTGCCAGCAGGGACTCTGGGTGGATAGGTGGTGTGGCATGGTGCTGGCCCAGATCGAGAGGGCATTCCAAGGAGTCAGTTTTCACTACCCTTTTTATGGGGCAGACTGCCTATGATCTCCTATGGGGAGGGCATTTCCAGGCAAGGTCAGCCCTCTTCCAGAGGGTTCTAGATGTTCATACTGAGCATGTGCAGCCTTGGCGCAATGGTGGGTTGCCTCATCTTTTGTTTCTTGAATGCAGAGGGTGGTTCCAAGGGCTGGATCATTAGTCCAGTTATTGGTTTTGATGGTGGGGTGATTTAGTAGGGGGTCCTGCTATCATTGTGTTTCACTCATCCATTCATTCTTTTGTTTCAGGCATTCAAGGAAAACCAATTTACATGGGAGCAGTTACAGACTTAAATGTGAGTCATAATTGAAACATACACAACAGGGCATGGGGACAAGATGGGAACAAGATGGGAACCTGACACACAACATGGATACTTGACATCACTCGTGCCAACCCACATTGCAGGCCTAAATACATAGAGACACTTAAGACACAATAACAGTACAGTGTAATGCATTACAGTAATTCAACACACAAAGCAAAACACTATTACAATAGCTCATGGTTCCTATAAAAGGGGACTTATATACACAGGGTTTCAACTTAACTTATAACTACTTATATATATGCCCATAGGGAATAGAGGAGAGGAGAGAAAAATGCAGAAATGACGGGGAAAAGGGGATGTCATATTTCTAAAAAAAAAAAAAAAACCAAGAAAGAAAAACTGGGAGCTTTGCTACATTAAGCAGTGCTGGGCAGTGGGGTCATCATGGCTTGAAATGCTGTTGACTTTACTGGGACCCATCCCAATGAATTGCATGGCAAATCATGACCCTTTTGGCTTTGGACTAATATCAAGCATAGTTTGTACTGTATATAAGTAGGCACAAAAGTGCTTCTTACAAGTATGTTTATGGACTACCAGTGCTAAAACTTGCAGCAGTCTTGAAAAAGGTAAAGTGCATCAATTTTGGTTGAACTAAGTCTATAGGCATGTTTATTTCAAAGTCAGTGTTTTCAAATTTGCCTTTCAGTTTTATGTGCTCAGGGAGAACAGGATCTGATAGTAAGGGGAAGAGAGAGGGGATGAGGGATGAAGAAGTTGAGGGAGAAGAGGACAAGGCTGGCACCTGACCCCTACATTTATTTTTTCTGCTGTAGCATTGGGAGGGGGACAAATTCAAGGCCCAATAATTGGATTATGTACCTGGACAATTATAACAAGTTTATCAATTTTCCAGTTGTAGAATATAATTATTTGGAGGCCATCTTATATTCAGGGTCATCTTATTTTAGAGAAAATATGGATGAGGCCGGGCCCATAGCAGCTGAAGTAGAAGCTGTATGTGGTGCAGATCATCATGTGGTGGAGAGGTAGAAGAATAGAGGTCTATGGGCCAGATTTGGCCTGTAGACCACCCCCTGACACCCAGCTCTAGAGAGATGGGCTAGAAAACAGAATGATAGACTGAAGAAATGGTCAGCAATCAATCAGATACAATTCAACAAGAACAAGTGCAGGGTCCTGCACTTGAGATGGAATAATTGCATGCACAAATACATACTAGGGAATAACTGACTAGGCTAAAATACTGCAGAGAAAGGCCTGGGGGTTATAGTTGACCATAAACTGAATATGAGCCAACAGTGTACTCTTCTTGCAAAAAAAGCCAACAGCATGCTGGGTTGTGTTAACAGCAGTGTCACTTTCAAATTAAAGGAAAGTGATTCATCCACTCTCGTCAGCACTGATAAGGCCTCACCTGGAGTACTGTGTCCAGTTTGGGGCCCCACACTTCAGGAAGTATGTGGACAGTTTGGAAAGAATCCAGTGCAGAGCAATAGAAATGACTAAGGGCCTCAGAGACCAGACTTACAAGGAAAGGCTGAAAGAACTAATATTACTTAGTCTGGAAAAGAGAAGACTTGGGGGCAGGTTGAATGGTGATTACAGAGAGGGTGGAGATGGACTTTTCTCCATGGCCAAAGGGGACAGGACTAGGAGCACTAACCTCAAGCTGCATCAGGGGAGAT
>NW_005843282.1:131418-145623 GCF_000455745.1 Alligator sinensis | reverse complement strand
CAGCAGGAACTTTCTGACTATGAAGGTAGTCAGAAATTGTGAAAAAGGCTACCTAAAGAAACGATAGAATCTCCAACCAAAGAATTTTTCAAGAGTCGGTTTAGACAGACATTTTGGCTGGGATGGCTGAGTTAGGGATGACACAACTGCCCCTTGACACAGTTGTGCCAAGGAGAAGAGAGGCAGGGCTAAAAGTTAATGTTGTTATTTTGTTTCACTTCCTTACCAGCCCCTCCAGCAACACTAGTCAATCAAAGTCAGTAATGCAAAAATTGAAATGTGCAGGCAGGCTCTTGCTTTGCTGCAAGCTAAGGAAGCCTTTCTTGATCAAAGTCACCTGTTCTCAGAGGAAGCCATCAGGCAAGTAGTGAAAACAGCAGGCATTCCTAGACAGAGATTAGGAGGAGTAGATTTCAGAAACTGATGCAACAGGAGATGAATGCCTGTGGGATATGCATGACAGTTCAAGAGCACGACAGCACCCCCTGACTTCAACTTTTTTTTTGAAACTTTGAGAGAGCCTTCTAATTTTTTCTACAACCTCCCAATTTTTCAGGTAGCTTTATCTGTTATCATAGTCTACACATTTTAATGCTGTGAATTGTGACACTTCATTTGTAATTAACACCTAGTTCTTTTGGTTGTTTTCATTTCAAGTCTTAAGTTAGCTGTGCTGCAATAATGAATATGAAGCTTATGAAAACTCTGCTGCTTTTCTTGATTACAACAGCTTACTTCTAACCTCTTAACGATGACCAGTTTTGAAAAGCTGAGCACAAAAGATCTTGAGACAATTAAAACATTCATTGAAGTTAATGAAAACATCTCACATTTTGATCTGGAGAGAAAAAAAAAGCTTCACAAAATTATGCATCTTTGAGGACAGAATCTCGTTTTTTCTCAGGGGTAAAGTGTCTTATGAGAAGAGTGCGGGCCTCTGCAAGAATCTTTTAATAGGAAGTGTTTGATTACAAAACTAATTTGAAGTGCAGAGAGGAAAACACAGCATTCAAGGCAGATTGATTCAAAGTCACATTGTGATACCTCCATGTGTGCAGCCCCAGATTTCAAGGGAAGACTTTTAAGTTGGCAAACTATTTTCAAATAAGAAGGAGCACTTTAGGAAAATCAGAGATGTTTTCCTCCTTGAGAGACTGACTTGGCTTCTGCTGAAATTCTGTCATTCCTCAACCAATGGCTTAGTACTCCCAGTCCTAGATTTATAACTCAAATCTCAATGATGGAAGAGAGAACTAAGTAATTATGGGGTGGGATCATTGACAAGAAAATTTGGGGGTGGAGTCTAAGGGATCATTTTTGCCCACCATTATCAAGTTCCTTAACAGCAGGAAAACGAGCAACTAGAAGACAGACCAGAATAAAAATCTCAGAGGTTTGATATAAAAGCCACAGGTAAGCATTTTTCCTTAGAAATATGAAAACATGATTTTTATCAGAATTTGTCAGTTAATTTATATCAAAACTCTTCATATGCCATTATTTGATTTCTAAGAAATTCCTTTGGAAACAAACCAGGCAAGTTTTTGACAGACCTCTTCCTGCCAAGTGTAGAAACCTGCCTGGCTTCTTTCCAGTTTGCAAACTGACTCCTGGGCAGGCTGCCTGGGGAGTAGATAGGAAGCAATGAGCATGTACATCCTGGCTCCAAAGTTCAATATTCATGGCTCCTTGGCATCTAGGGTTTCCCTAGTCCCTGAGTCCACTCCTCCAAGGAAATTTGGTATATAGGGATAAAAAAAGGTGTTTTTTCTGGTTGTACTAAATGACATACTTCCTTTTGGAAGTACTAAATGATGGTACAGTAGCAGCCCATACTGCACTGTGCTGGCAATGTGCTTTTATTTTTAGTTGGTACATCACCATAGCAATGTGCTATACCAAGGGAGCATGTTGCTATGGCAATGTAGCTGCGGTGTCACAGTTGGTGCCTGCCAATGCTACATCACCATAGCACATGGCTACAGTGATGCAGTATCACATGTAGATGCACCCAGTGGGTGTGTCCACATGCAATGTTTACTGCTCAGGAGACTAATTAGCTGCACAGTAATCATCTTGGTGTCTACATGTACACCCCTATTAGCCTGGAATACACTCATTTATTCCACAGCAGGAATAAGAAACTTTACAGTAACACATGTTTAGATGTGGTCCTGGTTGGTTGGGGCATGAGGATGCTTCAGTGTGGGAGCTGCCTAGTGTCTCGCCCTACACTGAAGCACCCTTGTACCCCAGCCAGCCTCTCCATAGCATGTTGATCTGGGAGGGAGCAGCACTGAGCTGGCAAACTGTCCCACAGGATCCCCTGCCAGCTGGGGCTGCACCAACACAGCTCAGCATACTGTGATCCTGGGCACATGTGGAGTTTATTGTTCCCAGGGGCACTTCAAATGGCGCACCCAGGAGGGTGCATTAATTGCATTAATTGCAATTGCATTAATTGCAGGTGTAGACACTCCCAGTGTTTACTATATTACACTATTTGGATTTTCTTGACCTTTTTGGCTTTGTGGCTTGTAGGCAGAAGTTGTTTGGGTTTCATCATAAAAGGATTTAGGAGCTTAAATCATGTATAACTACCACTTTAGTTTTCCTACATTCAGAATTAGGATTTTCAAAATCCTTGCCTACCTCGCTACCTAATCTTGACAATGCCTAATCTCCACAGACTTTCCAGTATTAAAGTTCCTCAGGTGTCTAAGGTTCTGGGCATACACTCAACCACCCAATTTCCTGCATATTTTACAGTAATATATTCTGGGCGAGAGGGACGGTGGAGAAAGAGTTACTATCTAGGTAACAGTTAGGTCACTTGCCAGGAGCAGAATCTTAGATGTTGTTCCAGTGACTGCTTTAGGAGACAGCATAAAGTAAACAGTCCTGGAAAGCAAAATCTAGGCCTCCATTCCTTTCCCCCCACTTCTGGGTGATTGTCCTATTAGATTAAACTTTCGTGTTACTTGATCCTGAATACCCTCTCTAGCCTGATGAATTATTCTAGGGAAGATAAAATAACTTCAAGAAGAGATCATTAGAATGCCTGCAACTGAGAATAGCCTGAACTCTATAGCAGGAGTCAGCAACATTTTAGGAGTAGCAGGCCACTTAAACAGTTAGGTCTGAAGAAGGGCCACTATTATCCACCCACACTGTGATGCTACTCCTATCATTTCCACTGCCTCATGCACAGCAAGCTTGCCACCAAATGGTTGCTGACATGAGATCTCACAGGCTGAATCTGATCCAGGGTTAATTTATAGGCCGTGGGCTTGTGTAAATGAAACAGGAGCCCTAAACTGAAGCAGTGGGTTTTAAAAAACCCCACTTCAATTTAGGGCTGATTAACCCCCCGTGTCCTGCTCCCCCCCCGCCGACTTACCTGCCTCTCCAATGGGGAGGGGAGGGCAAGCTGCTGGCAGGCAAAGCAGTCCCTGGGCTGCAGTGAGGAGGGGGAGCTGGTGCTTCCCTCCACAGCAGCTGTGCCCCCCCCACCCCCCAGGTGGCACCCACCCACAGGCACCTGGCTCAGGTGGTCCTGGGGGGCACCACAGCCATGGAGGGAAGCACTGGGCCCCTGAACATCTCAGGCAGGCTCCAAGAGGTGGGGGAAAAAAAGATCAGGTTTGCAAAACCCTGAATCAGGTTTTGCAATAGCATTTAGCTTGCTTTAAAGTGTCATGCATAAACGCCTCATTTTATCTACACACGGACTACAGTACTATTCTGTAAGCCTGACTCATCCAGATATTAAATAATGATACTTATTGCAGTATATAAGTATAATTATTAACTTTAGCAGCTATCTATATCAGACAGCTATCTATATTATACAGAAGCCAAATGTGTGTCTAGCTGCCACATATAAACAAGTGGCAGATGCTCATTAGCTTCTTTCATTCACTGGAGTCATGTTACGGTCACCTTTTCTTGCTTTTCTATTGCTGTGTTGATCATTTAGCTTCTCCCTATACCATTGTTTGTTTCTTAGAAAAATAGCAATTTTTAGCCTCTTTGAGACCGTATTATTTGTATATTGATTGGCAAAGAATTTGTATGTATCCATAAGTTACTATGTGCATAATTAATAATATATTTAGAATATTTTACAAATATTAGAATATTAGATTTGTAATATATTTGAACAATCTCAGCCCTATTATCCTTGTCAGATTCAGAGTAACTACAAAGTCAATGAAGACTTGGTAGGTTTCTACCTACTAGAGTGATAGAAAATTGTACAAAATATTAAGAATTACATTTAATCAGTTATTTTACAGGTTTTTTTTACTGGCATAACTTTACTGTCATGTGACATTAAAGATTAAATATTTATTTAGAAAATTAAAACTCATGCAAGTACTTGCATAAAGGGATTAATAGGAAAATGCAATCAAAGGATCATTATTGTTACTGATTACAAGCTCCTACTGCACCTATTAAGTGGGGGTTTTTTGTCTTTCTTGGTAAAACAGCAGTAATATTAGTGAGCTGCAATTAACCACTTGCCTGGTGATTTTAGATTCTTCATTAGAACGAATGGAGTGACTGCTATAACATGGTTAGTTTGTATAATGAATAGCAATATGGAAAGCAAAGTCTTCAGCATAATTGATAACAAATGAATAATTAATGAATTGTGCATGTGTTAACAAGTTCATAAGAGTGACATGTACTGTAAATGCACAAACATTTGAGAAATTAATAACCAGAATGATATTAGCACATCAGTCTTTAAGGAGGCTATTTTTTAATGTTGAGATCAAACTATTCTTGGAATGAATAATGTTGCTTTAGCCAATTTGAACTCACTGGTAGGTCCACTTCTAGCAAATTTAAATTCTGATCTATTTATCTGCCTCTTGATGACTTGTGTGTGTGTATGTATATATATATGAATATATATATATATATATATATATATATATTCATGCGTGCAAGAAGTCTGTGAATTTAAGTTTCATGAATTTGCTTTGACTCAGCCAGACTACAGGCTTCCCACACACACCTGCAAATACACCTCAGAAGTGCAACACAGATTTCCACCACATCCATTGTTACATCCTGAATATGATCAGCCTGAATATGGCTAATATGACTTAGGCTAGCATTGTCATTCAGCCCTTTTTGAAACACTAAGTTCTGTTGATAATGTATCAAAGATTTGGCATCCTATCTCCAGAAGTGAACCAACCAATCTATCCCTTTCCTTGCTTAAATAACTCATTTAACTGAACAATTTTTAAAGGATAAAAGTATCTGATAGTAGGTATAAGACTGCAACATCTCAACAATCACAGTAGGTGTATTTTTTTTTATTGCTTGATGGTTTAAGTTTATGCTGTATTGTAATAGGGAAAACCCTGTGTGGAGCTAGGGAAGGCACATTTTGGAAGGGGGATGTGGCTTCCAGGCACATAAACCCAGGCTCTGAGCCAGAGAAAGCAGCCTGGCCCTGCATGCTGCAGGAAGAGGTGCTCCTAAAGGAGATGCCTGCAGACGATAGACTAGCAGGCACCTGAGCTGTTCCCTGGAGCTTCCCAGAATTAAAGGGACCTGATGGCCTAAGTGAGGCAACAACCCAGAGCTGCATAGGCATTTAGTTGTTAACCAGTGTTTTATATTTACAGTGTAATTTAAGCTCAATATGAGTGGACCAGGTGTAGCTATAAGAGAAGAAGCAGAGAACACAGAGGGTACCTAAAGGGCACATCAAGGTTTGAGCTTTGCCAGGGGCAGGGCTTAAGATGTGGGGCACAAGACCAAGCACTTGAGAGTCAGGCAGCTGACCCTGGTTAAAGTGCCAGATGTGGGTATGCCAGGGACACCAGAGTGACTGGGCAGAGCGAAGAGCCGCCTTGCCATGAACCAGAGACACCAGGGGAGCTAGGCAGAGCCAAGAACATCCATGCCCTGGGCCAAGGATGTCACAGGTCTGGACAGAGCTGAAAGAAGCCTTGCCCTGAGTTAAAGATGCCAGGCAGGCTAAGATGGATTGTGAGCAACCTTGTGTGGCCCATGTTTCCAGGGGGCTGGGACAAGGTGCAAATCAGGGCGTACAGGCCCAGAGGCAGGAGATACAAAGAGAGCTGAGAAACCTGGGTCTGAACAGGGGACCAAGGCTGAAAGCCTGCAGCCAGAGAAAAGGGGGATTAAAGCCAAGAGGGATGGAAAAGGACCAAAAGAATGACCAAATAATACCTGTGAAGCATAGATGTGGCTGTAGGGATGGAAGGAGGCCACAAATGTATCCCTTAAGGTTGGTAAAACCTAAAGGAAATGAACTCTTAGAAGAAGAGAGCATCCCAGGCTCCTCAGCCTCCAAGGGCAGCCTCCCCTCACTACTTGTTAAAACAGGACATGGCAGGGGAGGAACCCAGGTGAGCCCCTGGGAGGCAAGGTTTTGAGCCAGGCAGGTTTGAGGCAGCCACAAGGGGCATCATGACAACGCCCAGGTGCCACACCTGTACATGGATCAATAATGTTATTTGTCCTTATTGTGTTACAAATAATACATTCCCAAAGTATTTAGTTTGGTTATGTAAATAACTGGATGGATGAATGGACAAATGTGAAAGAATAAAACCAGAGAAATAGATATATATTTTATAACATAGAATTGAATCCTTGAACGGGACTCTATCATCAGATAGCTCTGTTGTAGTCAGTGGAGCTATCCTGATTTACACCTCCTAGGGATCAGAATATATACCTTTAAATCCAGAGTCAAGGCTTATGGAAATCAATGACCTCCATGGGCTTTGCATTAGCCCTTTAGTATTGTAGCTTTACAGGCTGAATAATCTGTTGGTATTTATGAGCTACCTCCTTAATGAGTTCTGACATGTTTGCTAGGGAGCTTGTGATCACTCTGGGCTGCTCAGAGACATAATTTCTTCCTTGCCTGCTCTTGTGACAGTGCACCTGTGCACCACCCCTTAATCATGGCTAGTTGTAAATAGGCAATCTAGCCCTCTATAAGGAGCTTTTGGATCCTTTTTTTCCCCTGACACATACATATTAGGGAGTTTGGACACTAATGATAGAAACTGAAGCTTCAAAATAGTGAAGCCTGTGCCTAAAGAGCCAGCTCTTAAAAAGAATGTATGATATTGTGTATACAAAATGTGGTCTCATTCACTGGTTAACTCCATGGGGCATGTAAATCAGGTAACCACACTCTAGATTACTTGAATATGTGTAATTGTAATTTGTTCCTTAAAATGGACTTCCTTATAGGAATGAAACTATAAATTCAAGTGAGCCTTATAACAGCAGAATCAGGTATGCAAATAAGTGATGGATGAATTCAGATAGATGTGATGCTTTAGCTCAGTGCAGTTAATTAACTGAAAATCGGAATTCTCACCTGCTGTTCATCTGAGATTCCACTCTCATCTGAAAAAATAGATTGGAAATTTCAGGAGAACTGTCCACTGGTAGCACATCGGTAGTTTCTGCTTTCATAAGGTCTAAACTGTGGTAGTAGTATCCCTACTTGAACTCACCTAGTATAGTTGAGTCAAAATTGTAAGCTCCAAGGCTCATACAAGATGAACAAAATGTTGTACTGTGTATGTGAGAGGGGAGGCTTCTTTTGAAGCAGGTTCAGTAGGCAGAAGAGTACAAGATTCATGTAACCAGAAAGGAAAGCAGGCAAGATGGAGTGTGACTATGTGATGTAGTGAAGAGTTCTGAGCTCTGTCCCTTGCCACTTGAGCTATGTCTGTCTTTTTTTCCCTTTCAATGTCTGTCTGATGTAAAATACATGAATAGTCCTGGCAATAGGAAAAAGGACCCCCCTTCCATATAATATACAACTGATGGTTAACAACCTGCTGGAAAAAAGCATTTTGCAAAAATTCTGTAAAACAAAATGAAATATCTTTAAATATTATATTCATTTCTGAATATATGTGCACCTAAAAGTTGGCAACATCTTAAAAACAATGGGCTTATGTTTGTGACCTGGCTACTGCTGCAAGCAACTCATCCCACCCTCCTCTCCCTATCCTACCCCACAGCCTGCCATTAACAGAGGCCACATGGGGGTCATGTCCCAGTAGCCCTAGCCTCCCTCTCTGTCTCAGTCCCATTCCTCCCCATGAGAGATGCATTACTGTTGTAATTAATTTGTTAGTGTAGCCAGCAGCCCAGGGGTTAACTCAGCAACCACTGGGTAGCCCCTAGTGCAGCTGCTGTCATTCATACCTGTTGCTAAGTTCTGCCAAATCTTTCACCAGTGAAAACTGGCCATAGTAAATTTGGTGGCGGTGGCCAGAAAATGCAGCCCTCCCACTTCAGCCACTGGTTAACAAGGGAATCAGAGCTACTAGGAGGACACAAGCACATGAGCCCTCTGTTGATCCACTCTTTAGGGGACTCTTCTGTGAGCTGGATTCAGTCTGTTTGCAGACCTGGACTAGCCCATAGACCATAGATTGCCAACCCCTGAATATACATATACAATTTCTCTTCTGTGAAAAAGTTAGCATTTTCAGTGTTTTATCCTGAATGGAATAAAACCAAATCTTGGATCATAGCAAGAACATTTAAAATTTTGCTTAGCTATAATGATGATTCCCCACTTTTATGAAATAGTTTGAGGTAGATGGATGAAAAATGCTAAAAAAAATGGAATCTTCTTTATATTTAGTGCTGCTGAGATACTGAGTTTCACTTTCATAGAAATAACATGGTTTTGGAAAATAAAAAATGTTAATTTTGAATTAGAACAAAAAGCTTAATTCCTGGGAATGTGTCATAGAGGGAATTGAAGTGGGTTGATACACATGTATATCGGAACAGTCCCAGGATGAAGGGTCTTCTTCCAGAACAAATGCAACCTCTGCCTGTGCCCAGTGGTTCCTTTCCTGCTTGTGTGTTCAACACAAGATGCTAAATGCTCAGCAGACTAATCCTAATGCTCATTAGTGCATCACAGCAAAAGCTGTGCTATTGCACTAATGCAGCTTGGTGACTGGTGCCTCTTGTGTCTGGGGGTGAACACCTGGGGTCCCACTGTGGCCAATTGCTGAGCTGGGGGAGCAAGGGGGAGGGGGCACAGCATGCTTCCCGGCAGACCCAGATGTGGACCAGAAATACTTCTGGTCCACTTCCGAGTTTGTCACCAAGCATGTGAAGGGCCCCCCCCATACTCCTGGGGGAATGCTTCATGCACCCCAGAATTGCAGCAATCACAAGCCATGCCTGCTGCCTCAAGGTATGTAGAAAAAATATTTAAAGCTGTGTCTATGTCCAAATTTCTGATTCTCCAAATCAGCATCAAATCTTCAGATCTGGATTCAGCTGAATCGAATTGGGGACAGTGATCCTAATCAACAAACCAAATCACTGTCCCTGATTCAGGTCAAATCTGAATCGAATAGAGTTCACTTCGTGCTGCCCTATATAACAGGGTCTAAATAAATTGAAACAAAATAATCAGCTTCAGGACATATACAGTATTAAATCAGAAGCTGGCTGTGGTAACATATGAACATGTTTTTTTCTCTTTCATATGACTATTTAATGACCCTAAAAATGTCACCACAAAGAGTCCAAATTTTTTACTTTGAAATATGGCCACCTTTGTGCCCCCCATACAGGATATGTATTATTTGTGCCTTTGTAATAGAGATGGAGCTTTAAAATTTAAAATGCAGCCTTCTGAGAGATGTAGAATATATACAGTATCTGCTATGTTTAATCTTTCCCCTCCTCTTTTAATAATAGCCAGTCAGTAGATAGAAAAGTTATTTTAGGAAAGCTATAAAAGATTAGCACAGTTTCTAATGTTCTGGAAAATTATCTTATTATACTGTATCAGATATTTATAAAACTACCATAGCAAGAAAATAAAAGAATCTATGGGGTCAGCAACAACAACACAAAGATATTTGTTTTATAAAGCTTGCTGTAGATATGAAAAAATAAATACACAGAATAAAGGCATGAGCTTACTAGAGAAATATAGGATGATATAGATAATATACTGCAGAGATCAACAAAATCCCAAATCTGATAAATTTTGCATTAGAAAAAAGATTAAGGCAACAAAGGGCAAGACTAGGGGGGGAAATAATTTCTTCGTTTAAACCAGCAGAACAGTTTCATAAACTCATTCTTCATGATTGACTTTCAAGTGCCACCAAATGGTACTGAAGAATGAAGATGGGGGCAAAGGACCATTTTTCTTTTTTTTTAAGTGAACTTGGTAGTCGTCTGGCCTTAAGCCTCACATATAATGGGAAACATTATCTTGCCTTTTTTCCTCTTTTGTGCTATGAGAGACTGCCTATAATGCCCCTGTTGGCTATAGAAAAGCAGGATTGTGTATAAAAGCCCCTGCAGGCCTCAACCTGATACAGCCAGATTGTACATCTCTTCCCACGCCCCCTGATGTAGGGACCAAGGAGAAGAAATTACTGACATAGCTCTAATTTATACAAATTGATCATGGCTCCTTATGGAGCTGTCTGCCATTTGTAAATAGCCAGAATATATCTATCTCTTGCCTGCTGTAACTTGTACTATGATTTGGGTATCAAGATGTAGAGTTCAGCATAGAAATCAGGATAAATCTATAGCTAAAATTGAATTCTTACTGAATACTTGGTTATTGCCATTAGTATCTAATACAGCTTAAATAGACAAGCTAGAAAATTGTATCAGCAAAGCTATAATAAATGTGATTTTTTTTATTGTCTCTAAAATAAGATATTAATGAATGTTTGTTTACAGATGGTGCACATGTTATTCATGTTAGAAATAACAGTCTCAGAATATAATGTATAAACACATTCTTTTCCATTGTTTCTGAGAAATGCTTGTTTGACCATGGTGGCTACATGATACAGCCAGCAGACTTTTAACACCAATGAAACTGGCGCAGTGTTGCACTGATAGTGTAAATTTCATTAGCTATCTGCCTAACAACATTTAGACTAGAAAACTGTCTTTGAGAATATAGCTGTATGAAGTTTGAAAGTAAATACAGTTTTTAGACTAGATATGTCAAACTTAAAAAACCCCACAAGTATTGGTGTAACTATAGCATTACAACAGAATATCAAACCACTGTACTAACTTAAGACAAAACCCTGTATAGCTTTAAAAACATATGGCTGATGGGTAATTATGCAGTGTAACTATTACAGGAGCATGCGTTTAATATAGTGATTAAACATGTAGTAAAAACACTGCCACTTTAACCCTGTTTCATGCAGTGTTAACCTAGCAGTGATTTAGCTCATTTGTACTGATACAGGAACATGCAGTAGAAACTGTTACAACTGATGCAGACCCTGAACGGGAACTCATTCTTCCCTTCGGAAGTGGTCAAAATTATTTTGGTCCAAACACTAAATTTTCAAGGATGTTAACGTGTATATAGGAGTTTAAAAAGGTATTTCTTCAAGCTCTCACAAATAGCAAGAGCTATTTTCTGATCTAAAAGGAACAAGATTTTTCTGTATAATTTGGAAAGAAATTATGCTGCAGAAGCACTGTATCGTAACATGCAAGTGATTGGAACGGGGCAGTTTGTCCTTTGTTTGTTAATACAGTCAGTCTATGCTTTGGTCTAAAGATGTTGTGAGCATTTAGTAGACACTGCAGTACTTCTGGGAGTGATATAAAACCTTCAGCTATTATAAATATATCATATATCAAATGTTATAAGTTTTAAACTTATCTTAAAGTGCTTTTAGCAGGGTGAGATAGTTGGTTAGTTTAGTCTGATGGTAGTGTGGCACCTTGCTCTGCCTTCAGCTAAAAGTCCTTTTGTCCATGGGCTCTCTTATTTCTTAATCTTGCAGGAATACTGCAAAGCCTACATTTTTTTTTATTTAGAATTTTATTTTGAAGTAGTAGTAGTAGTAAACCAATAATGAAATGTGCTAATTAAATGTGGCTAAGTTTTTGAGTCATCTATATAAGCTTTATTTTATTGGTCAGTCTAGTAATACATTTAAAATGCTAAGGGTATTTTTTAAATCGAACATTTCTTTTAGTGGTGAAGAAATATAATGTACAAAGACCCCCTTTCTTGGTTGTAGCTGACTATAGCTACTGCCCCTTTTTAAGAGTTTATACAGTAGGAATTTCCATATTTAAGCATGCTGTTTGCTCCCAAGACTATAGCAAATAGGCAGTTTGAGGACAGATGTGTCCTCATAAATCAAATCACAGGTGCTAGGTCTATCTTAAACCTACAACTTTTTACAAGATTAAAATATTGAATTATTTTACATGAAAATTCATATTTTAAATATCTTTCATCATGTATTCTTGTACAAAATTGCATAGTAATGTGCCATAAGTTGGGTTGAACCTAGTTGCAGGTTAAAATTGCCTAAAGTAGATTGCCTAAGGTAGCAATATCCTAAAGATTTATATCCTATAGATAACTTATGTAATATAGCTACTGAAAAAACCCTTCAGAAATGAGTAAACACATGGCATAAACTTAGTTTCTAATAGATGTGCAGGCCTATCAGAAGCTTCTTGCGATGAAATAAAATGTGCATATATGTACCACTCATAAGTTACTGGAAATTCTAAAAGGTTGTTAATTCCTGGGGATAGGTTCCCTGGGAGAGTTTACCAAATTTCAGTGTGTGCCAGGGTAATTAGAGTAATATCTGAAGTAACGTATTAAAAAATGTTGGTAGAAATATTCTGATTTGGAGTCATGATTTTTTTTTCCCCCAGTTCAGACCAGCAAAGGACAGAGAGGGTTTTTGCCTTCCTCTACAGGTGTATCTAAACTGGTAGGAATGTGTCCCAGCTGAGCTACTCCTGAGGAGGGCACACAGAGCTACTCCACACTTCTCACACTCACTCATTCATGCTTGTTCCATGCCCAAAAATGTGGAAATGAACATGGTCCAGCGTTTTATCCATCAACCATTCTCAAACACAGTGGAGATCAAGGGTATGACAGCACCTACAAAAGACACCTCTATACCAAATACAACTTTACCAGAATATTTCCAACCTTGGTGTTTATGAACAAAAGTGGCAAAGGAGGGTGTAAGCAAGGCATGCTTAGGAATGGCTTGGTTGAGATATACGGTGATTTTGGTATAGCCCAGGGGCGAGCAGTTATATTGGTTGAAGGGCTGCTTAACATGTTTTGGTGAACTGTCAAGGGCTGCAAGGGCAGACCCACACCCTGACAGGTGCCCTGCCCCCTGGTTGCCATCTTGGGACTGCATGGTGCAGACCAATGGCTACAGGCAGCTGGCATCAGCCATTCCTGGGGCTGTTGCAGCTGGAGTTGGGGTGAGTGGGGACCAGCAGAGCTCCGGGGGCTTCGGGGAATAGTGCAGCCAAGCTGCTACAGGCAGCTGGTGTCAGCCACTCCCAGGGACAGGGTGAGCACCGCTTTCCACGCTGGCTGGGATTCTGTGCTTGTCTGCACTCACCCCAGCCCATGCTGGAGCAGCCCTGGGAGCAGCTGACACCAACTGCCTGCACCAGGGCATGGCACAGCCCAGGAGCAAAGGTGACTGTGGACAAATGGAGCCCAGGCTCGGTGGGGGACAGGTGGAGCATGGTGCAGTTCAGCAGTTGCAAGCAGCTGGTGCCAGATGCTCCCGGAGCCACAGCAGCCGGGGCTGGGGTGAGTGCCGCTCTGTTCCCTCTGCTTTGCTGCCTTATGCAGCCCTGAAAGCAGCACCCCTTCCCCTTCCCTAGTCCCAGCATTACTCCCTCCCTCTCTCCCTCACCACCATGGGAACCTATCCCTATTTGTTACATTGTAAAGTCACTTAACTTTAGGAAAATCGATTTATGTGCCATTCTCTGGGAACACATGTACCACATAAATTGAGGGAAACCTGTACTAAAAAATCAAACATCTATTATAACGTTTTATTTCAAAAAATATTTTTGTCCTTATTTATGTGTGTCTGCATAGTATATACAGAGTTGATCACATAATAGCTCAAAATAAAGTCTTACTCTTGTATGTTGTATGTGGTTGCGTGTGATTGTGTGTGGGGGAGGGTGTGGTTTGGTTTGGGGGGGAGGTGTGAGAGCCACACATGGGACATGGACACACATACACATGCACACTCATGCTCACTCACCTAAGCTGGTTAGCACCCTGCCTCACACTGCAACAGCCTGGAGTCTGTGCGCCCTGCAGCTCCTCCCCATCAATGCTCATAGCCCCAGCCT
>NW_005843282.1:124049-131408 GCF_000455745.1 Alligator sinensis | reverse complement strand
CTCTTTCCCACACCCTCTCCAGGCTTGTCCCAGCCAGAGCGAACCAGATGAAACCCGTGTGCACAGCCCTGACCCAACCCACCCTGTGCCTGCTCCAAACTGCTCACCCATGCTGAGCAGTGTCAGCAGCAGCTGGGCAGAAGCTGCTGCTTAGCATGGGGGGAAAGCATCCCCTCCCCTTCGCTGCTTCCAGGCCCTTTTTGGTGCAGCCACCCAGAGCCCACATCCAGGCTGCCCTGCAGTTCCTCTCTGCTGTCATCACCACCACTTTTGGGCTGCCCAGCAGGGCAGCAGTGCCAGTGCAGAGGAACCACAAGCCAGCCCGGGTGTGGTTTCTGGGTGGCTACAACAAGAAGGGGCCAGCAGCGGTGATGGGGAGGGGCTGTTTTTTCCTTGCACTAAGCAGTTACGTCTTCCCAGCTGCCACCTCTGTTGCCACTGGTCAGCATGGGCAGGCAAGTCCAGAGCGGGCATAAGGCAGGCCAGGGTTGGGGTTGTGTATATAGGTCCATACCAATACTGCAGGACTGGGACCAGCTGCAGTGGCAGCTGGAAGGAGCCACTGCCATCTGCTGCCTGCCTAGGGGGTGGCAGGATCCAGCCCATTGGCTGTATTTTGCCAACCCCTGTAGTCATTCCCTATGGCATTGGGAATAGCCCTCTTCCTAGGCCTAGCTATGCCTATATTAACCTATTCATTTCTTTAGAATTGTAGTGTAAGGGCAATGGTAATACAACCGTCTTCTTTATTTTTGTCTGTGAGATGCTCCTTTTTGCTTTTGTATTCAATGGTATTTTGTGGTTGTAATGCATATCTCTTGGTCTTTATCTAAATGGTTGTTTCAAAGTTCAGGGTACTGGACTTGATAATTCCAGTGGTTATTTCAGGGTTATGCACCTATATTTCTATGAGAGAACAATACTCTGAAGAAATCATTATGCTAAGCAATTTGAGGTATGAATTCTGTCTACATTTCCACAGACTGTCAATTTCCATCTGATTCATTTCAGATTCTCTCTCGTCTTCCCCATTCACTCCCCCTCTCCCACGCCCTGCCCCATGGTCTAATAAGAATTCACTTTAAGTGAACAGCAGACTCAAGCAGCCTGGTCATCATATAATAGATAAAACTTTTGAAGACTGGACAGAGGAAAATAAGAACCAAATATTTTCCAAAGCCAGCAAGGCAAAGTTGTGCAGTTAGAGTAGCTTAATAGAATTTGGGCTGCATGCTATAATTGTGATTTTCCAGAAAAAAGTGCAATTCAGAAAAAGAAGCTATTTCTCCAAGTTTTATTTCTCCTTTCCTTTCATGTGTAATCTGTCTTTTTGTTTTATAAAAAGATAGGATTAGATTTTAGCAGCCGGATTAAAAGTGCTACCTAAAATAGATTTTTGTTTTTGTACAGCAAAATCAAATACTCTGGTAGAATACTTGAGAGGCATAGGAAGAATAAAATGCATAATGAAGATATTGTTATTGGGGGGAGTCACCAGATGGCACTCTTTAACGTAGAGAAACTGGTTATTTGTTGAGGCTGTAATTTCCCAGTTTTGCCATGAGGATTTAATGGGAGACCAAGTCAAAGGCTTTTTTGAAATCCAAATAAATAATGTCAACCTCTTCTCCTTTGTCCAGATCATGTGTCACCCGGTCATAGAAGTAAATGAGGATGACTAGGCAGAACCTATTTGCAATGAAGTACAACAAAAGCTCCATTATCTGGCACCCATGGGAAATGGGGGTGCCAGATAACCAAATATTCCAGTTATATGAGAGGTGTCTTTGCCTGCTTGGGCAAAGATGCCCCTCCTGCCGTGTCTGGTGCGTCCACATCTCAGATTAACCATGCCACCCCTCCTGCCCCTTCCCTGGTGTCAGTGTGCTGGGGGAAAGGGAGGGGGAGGGGGGAAGGGGCTCTGCACATGCTGCTTTCCCTCAGTCTGTGGGATTCAACAAAACTGGAAGTCCCATTCTGGTTTCCCTTTTGCCTCATCGACCGGCGTCAACCAGCATGCCGGTTAATGAAGTGCCGTTTAACATGGTTTTTACTGTACCTGATTTCTATTAGAACTCTTTTTGCTTAGTATATATCTATTTAGGTAATGATTGCTTTTAACTGAAATTTTGATTCAGCTGATAGATTACTGTATTCTTAAATAAAGAATGAAGAAATCTAATGCAATTTTTAAAGAGACATGGATTTGGGAAAACAGAGAAGAGCAAATTTGTGGAAGCTCTGCTATCCTTTGATCTGACCTGTTTCAACTGTGACAGTTTAGCAGGACTGGACTGGAACAGATCCTAAGTTTACTATATTTTTGTAGCTCCCTCAAGGCAAAACATGTAAGCCAGCTGAGGGTCTAACCCAGTAGATCCAAAAACCTGGGTGCATATATCTTTGGCCAACTAACCACTCATTCATTGATTCAGCTCAACATGAAAAACCACAGGGGTGATTTTTTTTTTCTGATGATATTTTAACACATTTTATACTGACGAGGCCAAATCAAAGAACTCAACATTTAAAAAAACTTAACATAACATTTTCTATAATGTAACATTTTTAACTTGTTAAGTTGATTTACATTTTAGTGCAGGAATAGGAGAAGAAGGGCATCTCTTCTTTTTTTTTCCTGAATGAATCATACCGTTTTGTAAAGCAGTGAAAATTACCCCTGAGGGATGAGTTTTCACAGTGTTTGGAGGCACTCAAAGTGTTCTAAGCAAGAAGAAAGCCCATATCTAATTTCCAAGTCTTACTTAGTCTGGGAAATACAAATGTACTGCAGTATTACTTTGTTCTTTTTCATAGCAATTCGATTTTGATTGGCTGGCCATTTCACAACTCTATACAAGATGCATTAAAATTCTTAGGCTATTCTTATGACAAGGAGTATGACCTTTTTCTTTTCTCATATTATTATTCGTCCTTCTTTGATATCATTGGCATGTTATTTCCAGTGTTCTGACATTCCTGGCATTCTGCCATGTTCTTCATGCTTTTGACCCAGATGGGTTACAGAGGAGTGGAGGCACATTTTAAAAAAGCCTTGCTTTACACCAGAAAGGTAAACATGTTTTAAAAAAAAAATTAGTCGTTTATGCTATAATTTTGGAACTTTTTCCTATACAAATTAACTCTTATGTGTAGTTGTGTGTTATATGAGAGTAGTATTTATATGGCTTTCAAAATGGAGATGTATATCAACAGCATATATATCTCTCAGCTTTTTTGGTGTGTTTAGGGTGATTGTTGGTTCTGTGCAGATATATCTTTTTTGCTTTTTCCTAGTTAATCAATAAAAGGTATCATTTCTGAGCCAAGAGTTCTAGATTTTTGCATTTCATTGATAAATGGCTTTCCTGCATAATTTTGTTGCTTTCTCAAACCGCAAATCACAAAATGGAAACCTGAATATTTAAAACACTATGATAGATAACATGTGAATATTTCTAATGCAAAAATGACAGAGAAATATATTAAAAAAACCTACTAATAATTTCTAATGATTGATGGCTCTTCAAACAGTATACAAACATTTCATAGTGAATAGTTTATTGGATTGTTTTAACCCTCTTTGCTTGGTGAATAGCTATAGTGAAAACATAATAATACTAGAATTAGAACCCAGTCACTTAATTGCATCATAGTTCAGTCCCCCCTCACATATTCTGGTAGATCAGGGGTGGCCAGCCTACAAGTGGCACACCTCTATTTGAGGTATATGGGAGGCAAAGAAGGGGACAGGAAGTAGAGCAGCAGGTCAGGCAGGAAGAACAGAACCAAGAGCAGAAAGCAGTGCTGTAGATTTGGTAGGGGAAGAGATCAGAGTGGAACTTGGGGAACATATGGGTCTAATTTGTAGCACATTTGCCAAAAAGTTTGGTCCCCATTGTTCCAGATTATTAGTACTAGACTAGTTGTGATAAGTGACATTTATGTTTCATATTCACTTTTGAAAAGTGCCATTTTGCAAGTTCAATAAATCTCAAATGAATTTCAAACTGAAATATTTTTCATGAGATTAACACAATTTCATATCCATTTTTTCATTCAGCACTAACAGTTTCAGGAAGATAAAGCTAAAAGATTTATGCAGGTCTTTTATTAAACCATTTTCCAATCTTCCTCTTGATTGATGGTTTCCAAGAATATTTTTTTTCTTAAGCTCCTTGCATTCACAGATCAGATACTGTGAGTGTGTGTGTTTGTATATTGAGAAGCAGGGGAAGCAGACAGTGAAACACAGTGCTGCCAAATGTTGGTAATTTATTGACCCAATAATGAAAGTCTCCTTCAATTAATTCAGTGGGGTGTACTATTTAATACCCTATTTAGTAATAAGAACTCCAAGCTTAAAGTCAACCTTTCTTCCACTGCCAAATTAAAAGAATCTGTGAAAAGTGTGCTGTAATTCAACAGAATAGCATATTTAAATACAGACCAATGTCTTTTGTTTGCAGTTCTTTACCAATAAGTTTTGAAATAGCCAAATGAATTAAACTACAAAATGTCTAAAGTTTTCATAGCCCTCTGAACTATAGGTATAGTACAGTTATATGCCTAATTGATGTGCATATAAGATTGATGGTACTAATCTATAGCATTTTTAAAACTTTTTATGTAATAGTCACCCTCTTGGGCTTTATTGCCCTGGTATTATATATCTGTATAAAAGTAGGATAGTGAGGCACATACAGATAATCCTATTTTATGAGGGCAGATGTGACCTGTTGTTCTTTCCAAAGACAGTATTTATATAAGGGTTTCCATTTCTAAATGTAGACTGAACACTTTTTTAATCTTAGATTGCTTTTATTGTTTCTAGTATGCATTCCATTCAGCCTGATGTAGTTATTTAAAATATTTTTCCCCCTTAGCATCTTGTTATCCTTTTCCTTTGATAGCAAGTTCAAGTTCAGTTTCCCGACCTAAAGACCCAAATAATCAAGTAATATGGGAAAGTCTTCATTCATTACTGTAGGCTGTCTTTCTCTTGTCATTATAGTTTTATACAGCGTTTCTAGGAGTGTTCATCTTGACTTATGCCATATACATGTTGCTCTTTGAGTCTTGTTTTATTATATCTTATATTTAATATCTTAATTATTTAGAGCATTTTCTTTACAGATATAAAACACTATCATGGGGAAGTGAATAATTTAGTGAAAAGCAAGATGCTGCTGCTATAATCTTAACTAAGGTACTTGTAAAAGATTAAAAAATAGGATACAGACCTTGCTTCACATAATTCAAAAGTTCAGTTATATAATGGATGATGGCACATATAAAAACATATAATACTTTATACACACCAGTTCATAACAGAAAATTAAAATGACTATCTCCAGTATTTTGACTTTAGACTGTGCCTGATACTATCCTATTGGTTTTATCTTGGATTTGCTTTAACTCCAAAAAAAATACAATACAAAAGATTTAAGCAAAATATATTTGAAGAACATTAAAAAGACTTCAAATTCAGAATTCAAAAAGTGTTACACACCTTTTCTAAGACTGTGAAAAGACTAAAGAACAATTCATTAGTATGTTGCACCCAAAGAGCCTCTTGTTTTTATTTAAATATATATTTATCAGGATGTTGAAGCGCTTCTGGTGCAGGTGTACCCAATTTAGATTTTGAGCTCCTTTTAATGACTTTGTTTAGATGTCATTTCTATTATGCAGTACAGATATATTTTACAAGGTTTTTATATGAAGGAAATATGAATCCTTTTTTTAAAAACCCCCCCCCCCCCCCCCAATTAAGGAAATAATCAAGCCACAGAAGAATTAGGAGAATTTAAGACTACTAACTAGGCTTTTCCTTAAGGAAAACAGGGAACTGAATGCTTTCAATAGAAACTGTGTGCGCATGTGAGTGTGCGTGTGCACGTGAAAGAGAGAAATAGAAATTCAATTGTGGAGAATTTTCAAAAGAATTAAAGCATGATATCATTCAGCTTGTATCTGTCCTTAACTTGTAGATGCATAACCATCAATGTTGATATCAGAACACGGGTGTCTGTCTTGGCTTTCTGTTCAATGTGTGGGAACAGTTGTGTATCTAGCAATGGGATTCAGAACAATGTCTGCTCTCAAAGGGTTCCTAGATGGAGCTAAATAAGTGTATATAGCCTAAGCTTTCTCTAGGCTTACATATCTCCATCCACTCAGAAACCATGGCCTGAAATCCTTCAGTTTTACATAGGTTCTTTAGGAGCCAAAGTGATATTCGAAAGGGATTGTAAAAATTGCCCTGGAAAGTCAATGGACACTGATCACTGTAAACTATTTTTTAATCCTGAATTATGTTAGGTTTCTAGAGCCAGCAAATAAAATCATCTCTCTTCCAGCAATCCAGTGTCTCTGGTATTCATGAAATTGCAAATGTCTTTTTGTGCTTTACACTTAGAGCCACGTTTTGAATCATTGTGGAGATCATTAGACTTATTTAAAAAAAAACAAAAAAATGTTTTTAATATGGGCAAAGGCTGATGTTTATTAAGGCATAGTAAAAAATTATCTAAGTCATTAGACATGAGTGTTTGAGTTTCTAGGTGCCTAAGTATGATTTAGAAACTCTGACTTTTGTGAATTTGTAAGGTGTGCCAATCCTGTAGCCGTAGAAAGTGGCACAAAAAGCAGGGGGGAATTCACACTTTTGTATAGAAAATCATAGGGGTTAGAGTCACAAGCCAATGGGACCAAGGGAGGGAGCAGGTAAAGAAACATCAACACTGTGGTAACATATATACTGCCACCTTAATTTCCCCAGCCACACACCTCCAGAGGTATTCCCAAACAAGGCTTTAGTCCCTAAAGCTCTCAAACAGCTGCCTGCAGCTTCCTGCCTTCAAGCTGAGTCCAGCTCCTTCAGTCCACAGTCCTGGTTGATTGAGCCAGCCAGATCTACAGCTCCACTGTGCACTCCATTGTGTAGGGCTGACCAGTAGGGCTGTGCAAATCTTCAGGTGCTGATTTGATTCAGAGGAGATTCGGCCCAATTTGGTGGCCGAATCTCTGAATCCAAATTGAATCGGGAGCAATTAAAAGGTCCAAATTGATTCAAAGCATGCTGAATTGATTCAGAAAATATTCAGAGAGGTTCAACAACTTGGGCAGTCCCCACCCACTGCAGCAGGGGCCTGGACTCAGAACTGGTAAGTAGGGGGCAGGGAAGAGGGGGCTGGGGGAGGGGGGAAGGGATCATGGGGGGACCCCTGCTAGGCCTCATCCCCTGTCTGCTCCCCTGAGTGCCCCCTGACCTCTGCCCACTCTTCCAGCCTTCCCCAATGGCTGCCCTGCCTGACCCCGCTCCCAGCCCTTTAAAAAAAAGCCTGTACTCACCGG
>NW_005843282.1:116163-124024 GCF_000455745.1 Alligator sinensis | reverse complement strand
CTGCTTCTCCAAACTGTTCCATACTGCATAGGGTGCTCTGTCATGAGCCCTCCAACCCCGCCCTGCTCTCCTAGGCCCCCCATGGCTGCTGCTCCCACCCCAGCTCTGGCCCTTTAAGAAAACAAAAACAAACCCCTGAACTCATGGGCTCCTGAAGCATCCTCTAGGCTTCAGGCCCATGCATCGCAGGACAGCAGGGATCACCTCCCACCAAGCAGAAACCGGTGAGTTGGGGCTTTTTTTCCCCAAAGTGCCAGGAGCTGGGGTGGGCAGGGCAGCCATTGGCAGGGCTGGGAGAGCGGGCAGGGGATGGGCCTGTGTGATTCGGAGATTCAGCTGCAGCTGAATCTCTAAACCAGATTCATTCAAATCGATTCAGGACAGTGATTCGAATCACCAAATTGAATCACTGTCCCCGAATCAGTCAAATCCAAAGTGAACATGAGCTACTTAGCACAAGCCTACCACCAGGGTCCATGTGCAGGCTACTTCTTCTTCCCTTTACTCCAGCCTCAAGCTTCCTCTTCCTTTTTTTCCTTCACCACCCCCCCCAGGAGTTTCAGTCCTGGGAGTTTCTGGGAGTTGCAGTCCAAATGAATATTCAGGACAGCTCTGCAGATTGCCCCCTGGTTCCTCCTGCTGTTATATACTTTACCTTCACATTACCAAGACATGTCACTACTGGGACTAAAAATGAGGTTAGTTATTAAGTTATTTCTGGAAAATGTATGATAACTTTGTGGCTGGTTGCTATCCAGTTTTAATTTACACATGTAGCAGGGTCTGCCCCTGCAGCTGGGAGCCTGGTCAGCCCTGTCAGGGGTGCACCATGTGCCGCTGGAGCTTGGAGTCCTGCAACTGAGGACCAGCACTGCACATGCTGGTCCTAGCAGTGCCCTGAGAGTCCTGGAGCTGCTGTGGATCTTGCAGGCTGTTGCCAGGGCCCATCATCTGCAGCCATGGGGTGCTGCTGCAATCTCCTAGCCCAGTGGGTTCATGGTGCACCCCATGTCTGGGAGCTCCATCAACTGAAGGTGCTCCCAGCCATGGGAACCTACTTCTTGCTTGTGCAGGGGATTGGGCTCCCCCTGCACCAGCAATAAGGTGCAATGGGTCTAATATGTGATGCCATAGTTGCACCTTCTGCCATGCATTTGTGTCATGGCAGAAAATGAAATTGTGTGGATCACACATTAGATCCAATTATGCCTTTACCTGCATGATTAGAGGGGCCCTTAATAAATATTCATGTCTGATAGTCACACAAGTAATTTAAATATTTATAGGATAATAATTGGTTGCCAGGTGAAGCCTATCTCTAATAGGTCTCAATAATAATAATAATAATAATGAATACATCATCTTGGGCACGTAGATGCACTTGGTTTTATAGCTTTCTTACTATTGTAATTATTAGTGACATTGCTTCTTTCAGCATCTGTTTTATGTGTGACTATAATAAATATTATTAGTGACATTGCTTCTTGCTACACATGCCTCCTTTAGGATTACTTCCCTTTAATATTTTTTTTTCTTTCTTATTATAGTCTTAAATTGTATCTTAATAAATAAATACCATTCCACTCTTGTAGTTAATAATAAAAGGTTTCTAAAATCACCTCAGTCAATTCTTGGAATTCCTTTTCCTGGACAGTTTGATCTCTGTTGGGTTGTCTGCGATATATACTTACAAATAGCATGTTCTGCTCTGTGGATCTGCGTGTTAATTAAAAATCAACAGGGATTCTGTAAATATTTGCTCTTTCCAGTTGGTAATCTTCTTTTATTGATATGCATGAACCCACCTGTATTTGAACAAGTGAAACTTGGCAAGTTTTTGGCAACAAAAGTATATCTAGGTTTCACAACCATATCAGGATTACAACTGCATGATAAGAGTAGGCAATCACCCTAAAAATTTTTGCGGTATTGTCCTATGTATCTTGGATTCAAGCTAAGTCACTGTCACTGAAATCTCTGTGCTTATAAATATTGATGTTTCCAAAAAGACTACACCTGTCAGATTGGTGATGAGTGTGAGCTCCTTCTTATGATCCAGAAATTTATTGAACAACATAAGTTCACTGTTGTTTATCTTGCTAACTCTGTTGTGATCAATTGCTCCCTACCAGATGTCAGCTGCCAAAGGAACACATTGAAGTTATCTATGCTGAGCAGTTTGTCTGCCATAGGACTTATGTCATAAACATAATCAAGGTTGTTGAACTCTTTTCCACCCAACCCCTGATTATTTTTTACTTTACTTCAGGCACCAGTGGCATAATGTTGAGACTGCACAATAACAGGAACAATACTGGCAGGAGATTAATACCCTTAACTCTGCAAATTACAAATCCTGTGTTGTCATTGATAAGTCCTATGTCTGAACTCTGGAGATGATTTTCCAGCCATCTCTTTGGTTAATCCCCTTTCAGTATTAATATGGTTCTGCAATGTTAACAAGATAGTGTGCAAATCCTGTATTTACTGCCATTTTTTCCTCTAGGTGGTTGATGATATTTCATAATATATTTGTTTATTTTGCCTACCAGTTATGTGTCATGCTTGCTGGTTGATCTGAAAGGTATTTTGGATAATGAAATAATTTACCCTTAGTATTTTCAATATGTCTTTAGTAAGTGTGACAAAGGCATACTGAAAATCCTGCTGTAAATGTATCTAATTTATGTAATCTAATCAGTCTAAAGCCAAACTGATACTTTTTAATTGAGACTATTTTGTACCTTGTGGATATTGTCCCACAGAACAATACAATTCTACTGAAACTAGGGTCAGTGAAAGTGGCGGTGAATAGAAATGGGAAATAAGATGAGGAAGATGTGTTGAAAACTATATTAGGAACAAATCTACATTGATCTTATTGTGAACCCATGTGTATTTATTGTTAACCATCTTTGTATAGAATTTTCCATCTGTTTGGGGTTTTGTTTTATTTTGGTTTTGGTCATAATTAAGTACCATGTTTGTTCGCACTCCTCCTCCCTCCCGCCCCCATTCCAGATAACAGCCCTCTATAATTGGGGCATGTATATTAAACAGGAAACAAGGATTTCTTAGAGTAGTATCTTTTTATTGGACCAACTTCATAGTCAGGATAGCATTAGACAAGCTTTTGACATTCTTCTTCAGGTCTGAGTAGTAAAAGTCAGCTCAGCATAGGTTTTGGCTGAGCCACTAGAAAAATGCCCCCAGGGGTTCTGCTACTTGTTCAAATTAAAGCTGAATAGAAACCAGTTATAGAATTGTTACACATTTTCAAGCACTAACTATAGCTGGTTGGCTGTTTTTATAGCTGGATAGTCATTTTATTATGTGATAAGTATTTTTCATGGGTCACTGGTCTAAATTTATTCTGCAGTTAACCAGTTGTGTGATAATTACTTTGCACTTGTGGCTGATCTTTGCACATGTGGATAGTATAAATGTATTGCACAATTAATCAGTTAATTGTGTCATATATGTAACATGTAGATGGGGTCTGCTTTATTAGTGGCTGCAAAAGAGTTAACCCTGGACTGTGCCCCTGCATGTCTACTGTCCTATGGAGGAGGGACAGCCCTTTGCATCTCACCAAAAAAAAATTAAAAATGCAGCTCTAGGCCATGACATTCTGCCTTCCAAAAAAAAAAAGCTGTGTCTTATTTCAAGATATGTTGTATGCAAGAAAGTATGATTTTGGGGGGGATCAGTATTACAGAGAGAATTATCACATAGGGGAAACAGTACGTATCCAGTTTCAATGAACTACTAATTCCCAACACTTTGCTCCCACCTCACCAAGGGTTTTAGAAGTAGGAAGGTTCTGAGACATATCCAAGTTAGAGGGAGGGAGATATATTGTTGGAATGACAAATGGAAAACCTTCACCTTTCTAGAGAGAAAGGAAAAGACAAGCACCTTAGGAAAAAGTATTGACTTCACAGAATTTAGGAAAAGCCAGGGTCTGACTCCCTTGCAAACTTTGGATGTGCCAGAGTACTGAGAGACCTTATAGAGAAATGCGTCTAAAAGACTGTATATAATTTAAAAAAATATGAATATGCTACTGCTTAAGAAGTATTACATTCTCTCAGGAGTCCTTCTGTGTTCCTGCTGGTAGCTGAATTATCCTGGCTCACCTGGACATAGTTTGGTACAAACTGAAGTATGTGTTTGTATTTTCAATTCAAGGCTAATGTTAGCATATGGATGTTCCTAGAATTGTAAGATGGAGACACTCTTTGTTTGGTCCACCACTTCCTGACTAGAAGTAGTTCCTCATAAACGATGAAGACAATCTCTTGGAGTGAGAGGACCAACCTGGGTGTGACCTAACTGCAACAAAATAAATATTTCTCATCCCTGGTTAATTAGAACATTCAGATATTAAAATGCATCCTGCCATATGTTTAAAATATATTTTAAGGGTAATGCCATATACACTTACTCCAATGTGCTTAAAGGCTATTTTGGTTACTTCTGCATATTATCTTCAGATTAGAAACCAATGAAAGCCCCTGTCTTATCTGACATCAATGAACAAACTTGGGGACCTTAACAATTACAAGCTGTAGACTGAGCTACAGCCCTAGAGTTTCTGAGCACTCTAGCATAGCAAAACTCATCTGTGAATGAAACACAACTAAGGACATATAGTTAGAACTGTTCAGAATGTTTTTCTGTTTTTTCATGGTGAAGTGATGATTGGACAAAATCAGATTTTAAAAAATGTATTTGCTTCTTGATTCTATTTCTATAGCTTATTGGGCAAAGGGGGGAAAAAACCCAACATTATCATCATAGACTCGTAGATTCATAGACGTTAGCGTCGGAAGGGACCTCAATGGATCATAGTCCAACCCCCTGCCAGTGGCAGGAAAAAGTGCTGGGGTCATGTGACCCCAGCCAGGTGCTTGTCCAGTCTCTTCTTGAAGATCCCCAAGGTAGGGGAGAGCACCACCTCCCTTGAACGTTCATTCCAGATTCTGGCAACCCTAACTGCAAAGTTCTTTCTGATGTCCAACCTAAACCTGCAATCTGTCAGCTTGTGGCCATTGTTTCTGGTTATTCCAAGGGGTGCTCTGGTAAACAGAGCACCTCCTATTCCCTGCTGCCCCCTCCCACCACCCGGTGAATTTGTATACTGCCACAAGATCCCCCCTCAGCCCTCTCTTGCAGAGGCTAAAAAGGTCCCTCAGCCCTTCCTCATAAGGCCTTCCCTGCAGGCCTCTAAACATATGAGTGGCCCTCTTCTGGATCCTCTCAAGGTTGTCCACATCCCTCTTGAACTGTGGCCCAGAATTAGGCACAGTACTCCAGCTGTGGCCTGACCAGTGCTGCATGGAAGGGAAGCATTACCTTCCTGGACCAATTCATGATGCACCTACTAATGCATGACAAAGTGTGGTTAGCTCTGCTAATTACTTTGTCACATTTATGACTCATCTTCATCTTGGAGTCAACAGTGACTCTGATATCTCTTTCTGCTGCTATGCTGCTGAAAGGTCATCCTCAGCCTATAGGTGTGCTCATGATTCCCTCTCTCTAAGTGCAACAATTTGCAATTGTTGAACTACATCCTGTTGTGCTCTGGCCACTTCTCTAACCTGTACAGGACCACCTGGATTTAATTTCTTCCCATCAGTGTGTTTGTTTTGCCCCATAGTTTGGTGTCATCTGTGAATTTGGACAGAGTGCCTTCCATGCCCTCATCCAGGTCAGTGATCAAGGTAGTATATATGTTTTTTAAATGAGAGGAGCAATTTGGCAGGGGATATATTAGACTAAGCAGCCTTTTGTAAGTAAACAACCAAAAAGAGAGGGGAAAAAAAGAATATATAGATAGAAAATGTGTATAGTTAATAAAAATGGGAACACAACAATAACTGAGATCAATGAAGTCATAGCAGATCAAGGAAAATCAGGCTTCACACCACAAAAAGTGATGTCAGTATCTGTAAAATTAAGTTATTAGGATTACAGACAGATGTAGGAGACTGAGAAATGATTGGATTTATAGATAACTTGATGATGAAAGTATCCAATCTGGAAGAGGATCAGTGTCACAAATCCCATGTAAGAGGACTGGGAACTCTGGATACAAAAGAACCATGCTGTCTTTACTGTCTGACTTAAATGTTATAAAAGCAAGAGATGAATCTCCATGAAACTTCTGTATTCTATACTTAAGCCCCTGTACTCAAGCAAAAAGGAATTCCCTAATGCCTGTGAAGACTTTTTTTTTCTCTAAAAATAAATGTAATAAAGGTAAAAGTTCTGTTTCCTGAACAAAGTAAAGTAAAACAAAATGGAAAACAATCTGTGGTTGAAAGACATACCTACTGGAAAGGAGGGAGTAAAATACAGTCTATGAGAGAGGAAATTGGACATAGTGAATAAAAGAGAGATTTTTTTTGCCTCATTTATGAAATGGAACACTGAGCTGGAAGATGGGGAAAAAATACCCAAAAAACTCCAATGGGCAGGAGAGGACAGACAAATAAAACTAAAATCTTTTCCTCCCATTTATCAGTTGGAGATTAAATAAAAATAACCCCTTGAAGCTCATTAATGCCTTCTTAACATAATTTACTGGAAGAACACATAGACATCTTGTTTCATGAATATTAATAGACTCAAACTTTCTTAGACCTAGTAGCAGAGGTGAGTTTCAGAGCTGAAGATATCCTGCCTCATTTAAATCAAACTAATTCAGGCTTGGATATTTCTGCTAATCTCAAACTGAAGTTCACACTCAGCAAGGGAAGTGGTTTGGGGATTTTATTTTACCATTGGGTCAAATATGACCACCCTGAAGTACAGAGAAAATATTCTGGAATTAAAAACTTCTACAGGTGAAAGGACTGGGAAGGAGTAACAGCAAAGTGGAAAGGTCAATGATAATGGAAGATGCAACTGTTAATGAAAGAAGCCATAATAGAGAAGTAGGAAGCCCAAGTTACTTCAAGATGCAGGTTGTCATTACTAAGAGCACAGAGTATAATATTTAGGAGCCAAAGACTGTTTAACGTTTCCAAACATACGTGTGTGTGATAATGGAACAGTTGGTAACTTTATCATAAGATTAGTAGATAAGAAATGAAACTTTAATTTAAATGTTGTATTGAGAAAATGTTTGAACAAAGCAATATGTCTCACTGGATGGCAGTAGATTAGTATAACTATCTCTATTCCCTTATCCCTAGACGTACTTCTAATTTTAAAAGTTTTATTTACAGCTAATAAATGCATTTTGTGGCTAAGTCAGTACATTGGTATGGTTCAATTATTTCAGATAACAAACAACATCGGGATGCTCACCTAGCTAATCTGATCATAGCTACCTGAATATTCTTATAGAGGAAATATTTTTGCACACAGTGAGTTTTTAATGTTATAAAACTAAGTAGGCCTTGATTCATTTTCATCATCAGATTTTTTTTCTTTCAGATAAATATTTGAGGAGAAATATAGTACTGAAATGACGTTGCCATCATAGTCTAAGTGCAGGGCTGGGTTATTTGTAGACAAAGATATACATTAGTGCTGTGTGAAGCTTCAGTCCCTGATTCAATTCGGTGGAGATTCAGCCCAATTCGGTGGCCGAATCTCCAAATCCAAATCAAATCAGAGTACCCTTTAATCTCTGTGAATTGAATTGGAACTCTCCAAATTGATTTGGAGATTTGTAAAGATTCAGAGATTCAGACATAGACACAGCTTCAATGTTTTTTTTCTACATACCTCTAGGTAGCAGAGGTTCATGAATGCTGTGATCATTGGGTTCTCCAGCATGCTTGGCAGCAGACCCAGAGGTGGACCAGAAGCACTTCCGGTCCACTTCTGGGTCCACTGGGGAGCA
>NW_005843282.1:103130-116132 GCF_000455745.1 Alligator sinensis | reverse complement strand
TCCCCCCCCCCCCCCCCCATGCTCCCTTGGCTCAGCAACTGGTACCTCCTGGGTCTGGGGGGGCACCCAGGGTCCCCCCATGGCCAATTACCAACCTGGGGGGGGGGGTGTTGGGAGCCTCCAGCATGCTCCCCAGCAGACCTAGAAGTAGACCAAAAGTACTTCTAGTCCAATTCCAGGTTTGATGCTTAGCACATGAAGTCCCTACCCCCCCCCCTTTGCCACTGAGCATGTGCCCCCCCCACCACCCACACACACACACACACACACACACTCCTGTGGGATGCTTCATGTGCCCCAGCATCACAGCATTCACAAGCCATGCTGGTACCTCAACGTATGTAGAAAAAAAAACTTTTAAAGCTTTGTCTGTGTCCAAATTGCTGATTCTCCGAATCAGCATTGAATCATCAGATTCAGATTTGACTGAATCAAATTGGGGACAGTGATTCAAATCAATGAATCAAATCACTGTCCCAGATTCAGGCTGAATCTGAATCAAATAGGGCCTGCTTTGCATACCCCTAATATACATAAACACTACCCATCCTCAGGTCACTGAGAGAAAAGTAGGCACAGCAGAGATAAGTAGCAAATGGAACAAAAGTTTGTGTAAAACTCCCTAAATAAATAAAAACAAGTTACAAGAAAAATTATCTGGTAGCCAACAGAAGAAAGATTCATTAAAAACCTGGTAATGAAAGAACAAGATAATTCAGGAGAGTTGTTGTCTCTTGTGAAGTGCAGATATTTGAGAATCTTGGCTTGAGACAATTTTTTTGATGGCAGCAGCAGTTCCTCGATGTAAGGAGAACAGTCTTCCGGTAAATAAGGGAGATGCTGGTGAATCAGGAGATGACTGAGGAGGGCAATTCAAGATAAGTATGTTTCATGAAAGACACAGAAAATAGTTCCAGGAGGAAGGGTGGGTTCTGGTAATGTTGGGTCCCAGATCTTTCTCCTTTTCTCTCTTGTCTATCCATCTTCCTTATGAGGTGAGTTTGTTTATAGCAGTTCATACTTTGTCATACATCACAGTGCTATTGGGGGGGAAATTTAGTACTTGAGCCTCTCAAGTATTGCTGTTAATATTACATTTCTTCAGATTGGCCTTCAAGGGCCCCATCTACATGCTACTGCATAGTGGTTACTGTGCATTTTTTTAGTACTTGCATAAATAAGTACTTGTATGTACAAGTTCTAAATAAATATGCAGTAACCTGAGTCACTGCACAGTGAATGCCTTGTGAATCTAGCTACTGCACAGTAAGGGTCTCATTTAGATGTGCCCAAGGTGTCCTTAAATCTCTTTCTTTGTCACCTCTAGAGGTATGACCATTGTAACAGGGGGCTCGGGCATTCCTAGGACCTAATCTCAAGTTGGCCTGCCCACCTGCCTTGGGCAGTCTGCCCTGCTACAACCTGCCACAACTTGAATGTTATTATTTATATGTTAAGCAGGAGGCTGTCCATTCCTTGCCCCAATGCCAGGGGGTGCTATCCATGACTCCAAACCTTCCCTATGCTGTGGCCTATGCCTTTCAGAAGGCATCTTGGTTCTTAATGTCTCTGGCCTGACACTGGGCCCCATAACACTCTAATCTGGACCCCTACTAGGTCCCTTCTCATCAGGCAGCCTACTCCACCCTCATTCTGGACTGTCAAGCTCCCTGCACCTCTCCCTCTCAGATGTGGTCCTCCCTGGGACCTTTGGCCACACAGGCCCTGGCCTCACCTCCAAGGGCAGTTGGAACCTCAGGCCCCCTGGCTCTGGGTGTGCCTTGTCATGGGCACTCTGGCCCTTTTGACCCTTCTGGTCCTTGCCCCAGAATTGACCATTCAAGGGTTCCCTGAGTCAGGCTGCTGAGCATCTGGCCCACTCTCTCTTATATGGGCCCACCATCTCAGGCCCTACTATGGGGCTACGCACCTGGTTGTGGTGGCTGGGGTTTTAAGGCACCCCTCCTTGCCTTTTACTGGGGAGGTGAGCAGTTCTGGTATTTGAGTGGGGCTGCCATGCCACTGGCAGTCCCACCAGGCCTTCATTCCCAGCAGGGTGCAGTTTTCAGTCATGCCCAGGACCAGGAGCCTCCAAGCCACCCCATAGCTCTTGCCCTTACCTCTGTGCTATTCTCAGAGCAGCAGCTCCTCCAGGAGATGTTGCTTCCTTGGTCTCTGGCAGCAAACTTCTGCCTCACCATATAAACACTGGGACCTAAAATGGTCACCCTAATCAGACACCTACTGCCTGCCTGTCTCTGGCCCTTAAAGTGGCAAGCACCCAAAGGTACACTGCCATACCATCTATGAATTAGGAGTATAGAAGCTGTTTCAGGAACTGGTTGTCAGCCCTCCTTATGACATGTTCTATCCAGTGGAGCTAGTCCTTAGGACTGTGTGAAATTTTGCCACCAGTTTTGTTTTGATGCTGTTTCAACCCATTTTGAGGTTGAAACAGCAAAATTGAAATGAAACAGATATGGTTGAAACAGCTTCAAAATGAAATGAGGCAAGTTGAAACGTTTTGCTGTTTTGACGCTGTTATGACGTTTCGCCCATAGGCTATAATGGGAGTGGTCAAAACAGGCTATATGTTTGTCATTTCCAGCCAGATTTGGATAAAACTTGCAGAAATGGTAGCTGCTTCTGAAGGCATAAAGTTTCAAGAATATAGGTGCAGGGGGTTCAGAGAAACTGAACCCCAAAATCTTGATAGCCAAACTTGTGTCATGTGTATGTGTTAAGCCACAGCAGGTTAAAAACTACAGGAATGCTAGCCCCTGCTGAGGCCACAAAGCCTGCCATGTTTCAAAGAGACTGGTGCAGGGGATTCAGAAAAAATGCACCCCAAACTCCTGAAAGCAAAACTCATGTCACATGTATGTATTAAGCCACAGTGTGGTCAAAACTGCAGACATGCTATCCCCTGTGGAGTCCACAAAGCCTGCTAAGTTTAAAGGAGATAAGTGCAGGGGTTTAGGGGAAACTGCACCTCAAGCTGTGGCCAAGCAAAACTTGTGACATGGGTGACACTGTGTGTGTTAAGGTGCATCAGGCTGAAAACTGCAGGGGTGGTAGCCCCTGCTGCGGCCATAAAGCCTGCCAGATGTCGAGGAGATTGGTGCAGGGGTTTTCTGGGGCCCTGCACCTCTGGCTGCTGACAGGCAAAACTCATGTCATGGGTGCTTGTGCAACTGACTGTCTCTGTCTTGAGGCAGTTGATTATCTGTATTGATTATTTCCTTTCCTTAGTCCTGGTTTTGTAGGTGTTAATCCATGCTCATTAACTTGTTATGTAATAGCTAGGTACTGTGTATTGAGCTGGTCCCTGAGTGAATCATGATTGATTGATAACTGGTAACAGTGTAGTTTAGCAGCTAGGCCTGCAGTAGTTTCTCCCCACCTCCCCCACATGCCCCAAGACAGACACAATTAAACAAGCACCCATGTCACAAGTTTTGCTTGTCCATAGCTTGAGGTGCAGTTTCCCCCAAACTCCTGCATCTATCTCCTTGAAACTTGGCAGACTTTGTGGCCTCACCAGGGGCTACTACCTCTGTAGTTTTGACTCTGCTGTGATTTAACACATACACATGACATGAGCTTTGCTTTCAAGAATTTGGGGTGCAGTTTTCCCAAATCCCCTGTACCTGTCTCTTTGAAACATGGCAGGGTTTGTGGCCTCAGCAGGGGCTAGCAGGCCTGCAGGTTTGATCATACTGTGGCTTAATACATACACATGACATGAGTTTTGCTCTCAAGATTTTGGGGTGCAGTTTCTCCAAACTCCCTGCACCTATCTCCTCAAAGCTTGGCATGCATTGTGCCCGAAGAAGGAGCTACTATTTGTGAAAGTTTCATCCAAAGCTTGCCAGGAATGACAAACTGATAGCCTGTTTTGACCTTCCCCATTATATCCTATGGGCGAAACGTCGAAACAGGGTTGAAATGGCAAAATGTTTCGACGGAACGAAACAAAACAGCCGTTTCAACTCAAAACAGAAGTCAAAATGAAATACTGTTCTGCTGAAAGTTCAAAACGCTGGTCAAAACAAAACGCTGCTGTTTTGCACAGCCCTACTGGTCATATAAACATAGTATATATAGTTTCAATGCTGGTAAAGTTTGCTTGAGCCAGAGTCCTCCAAATGTTTGAAGTCACTGGGGGCATTATTTTTCTGTCCGTCCAGTTGATAACGAGGCTTCTCCAGCGACATTGCTGATAGTAAATTCCATAGCTCTTTGAATGATTCTGATATGTTTTCCAAGTTGCACACCTATACAGCAGGTCAGGGCTGATAACAGCCTGGTAGACAAGGAGCTTGCTGACTGCACAATGGGCTAATAACACCATGCAGTAGTGTGCCAGGGAAAACATGTCCTAATACACTACTGCAAAGTAATATTAGGCTACTGTGCAGTTAACATCCACAAAAACCCATGCACCGGCACTATTGCACAGTAACACAAGTTACTGTGTGTTGATTTAGTACTTGGTTATCCAAGTATTAAACTTAATGCACAGTAACTACATCACATTAATTAATGTGTAGATGCACCCAGTAAGTCCAAACATTTTATGTGCTTTAGAGAAGTAATTGAGAGTAACATGGAGCTCTTCAACTGAATGGACATACGCAACATGGCTGTCATCTTATTGAAGATAAGTAATGGAGGTGTGAGTTATATGAGCTTTGGAATGTAAATGATTGATGTTAAAGAGATTCTTGTCCATGCAATACCAGATGGTGACTACAGATGGAAGTCTATCAACAGTGAAATACAGAATAGCTGCAATACAGATGGAAAATTTGTTAGGGTAACAATATTTGGATCTTAGGGAGCACTGGGTTTGCAGCTAAATAAAGGCTTTAACCTGTGGCCTAGCAGAACTGCTGACCACAAGGCAGAATAATAGCTAAGCCAGCCATTTGCTTATGCTAAGTAAGCATCTTAACTGTGTCAATCATTTTCTGAGGAAAAAGCAGCAAGTGAATCTATGTGTCTGTTTGCTGTGAACCAGCTACAGTAAGGAACGAGCTAAGATACAGGAGCCCAAAAAGGTGGAAGGTGGTACAACCTAAGACAGAAAAACAGACTGGAATGTGAAAAACAACACATAATTGATAACAGAATCCAAGATGAACATATGCAAAAAGGTGAATGGTGATTGGTGAAGAAGCCTCCAGAAGCTTCCAGGTTTTAGTCAAAGTACGCCCATTGACCAAAGAAGAGGAGTCAAGATCTTAGACATGCGCTCATAATGAAAATACATGTAAATGAATTAAATGCATAGGCAATTCCATGCTAATGAAGCAAGCAGTAAACAGAGGCAGAGCTTAAGATGGGAGGAGAAATGGATGGAACATAGGAGGGGTAAGGGTAAAGTGAATGTTAATGAGTATAAACCAAAGTGTATAAATATTGGAAAAAACTATTGTTCGTTGCTGCTCCCCATCTTTTATGGCAAGAGAGCTCGCCTGAAACTGTCTGCATTTCAAATAAAGCTGTTATGAGCAATGTGTGTTGATGTTTGTTCCCTGTTCTGCTGTGTCTAATGAGTAACAGGATCCATGGGCAATTGGACTGTCGTCTCCCTAGTTGTTGGGCACCGCATGGAGTCAGGGTTGTTGGTACAATCACTCAGTCTTGCTTGACTCCAGTTCTGAGCCACTACTTAAGATGGTCACTGTAAAGCTGTTACAAAGGAGTTTGATGATGGTAACAAATTTTCATGGGCATCCAAATCTCCTCAGGATCTTCCAGAAGTCCATTCTGTTGATTGATTTGAGGCCTTAGACAGGTCAGTAAAGGTCATTTAAAGATCTTGGGGTTGCTTGTAGAATTTGTGCTGCAGCTGTCTAACAACAAAAATAATATTTATTGTGGTCTGAACCTACACTGGGACCTTGAGAAGAATCTCTTCAGCAAATGAGGGTATAGTAGAGGAGGATCAGGCTCTTCCTAGCAGTGGACAGGAGTATAATATTATGAGTATTATAGTGAGCTTAAGATAAACACAATGGCATTTTTTTCTTAATGATTGATTTGGAGATGATTGTATGTGTGATTTTCTTTCCCCTTTCTTTCCCCAAATGTCTGGAATGTTCTTTAACTACTTTTTATTTGTATAATGGAATTACATATTCAAAGCTAATCCTAGGCTGAAATGTTCTTCCTTTCTGCAGACCCATGCTGAGATGAAATTCTAGCAAGTGTCACCAGTGATAGAATGAAGACTAGAACCCAGGTTTTTTGACTTCCTGTATCTCAGTCATCTAACCAGTCTTGCAGGTAGCCTCACAATTATATATGCATTTAATTAGTATGTTATTAATATGTTATATTCCTTATGTTTATAATTTGACTGAATATTTGCATTGTTGTGTTAACATCTTTGATTTTTGTGCTATTGCAGAATGAAAAACTAACTCACCTTATGGGTAACATTAAAAAAATATTTCTCATCCAACAGAATTTTTTTTGAACAAAGGTTACAGTTGTAAGTGGTTGTGCTTTAAAGGAGACATTCAGAATAGACACTACCCTCCAAAACAAACAGCCCTCTCTCTCTTCTCCCGCCTCCCTCCTCCTCCACCCCCCATCCCCCTGCCAAAAAAAACCAACCCCTGGAAGTCTTTCAGTGATTCCCCCACATAGTACCAATTCAGTTTAATTTCATCTTATTTAATCCCTGGCCATAGTTTTCTGTATATATGCACCTTAGAAATATTAAATGAATATCCTAAAATTAATTTTATAAAATCTGATAGGACTTAATTTAATAACAAGTAGGATCCCCTTAAAAACCCAGGTGCAATTAATCACTGTTATGATAGAGTAGTCAATTTTTTATGATCTTAAGACACTTCACAGAAAGCCAAGACAATCTCTAACATTTTATGGAGATTTATCATCCTCATTTAGAAAGAATATGTGCAGTATTTTTTACCTGATTCAACTAAACTAGCTGAATGATCCTGAAACTTAGGTTAATTAAGTTATAACTGATTTTTCTACTGACATATGGTTTCTATGTAGTTGTGAAACTAGGTGTAGTGTCAGCAATTTTTTTTTATGATTAAAATGAGTTTCTCTAAATGAAGATAAACTAGTCCTCTCACAAACAAATTACAACTATTGTGTTTTTTTTTATAAGTCCCTTCATGTAAAAGGCCTCAGATAAATGAAACTGTTAAGGCTTGTCACCCAAGTCATAGCCAAGCACTTTGGATTAAAAGGGGTGAACAGTGCTATTTTTGAAATGAGGTAACTTTTGTTAGCATGAGAAAAAAGGAGAGATTAAACTACTGAAAATGTATGAATTACTGTGGGAAAACTTGGACGTGCACTGCTATTTAATATGTTTATGTGTATTCTCACACATCACCTAACGATTATTTAAATATTTATCTTAAAAGTGTTCCTTCATTTTGTTTCTGAACCTGAGTTAGACTGTTCTTGAACTTTGACAAGTTGGCCTTCTAGCTTTAGATTTTAAAAATAACAAACAATTATGATATATCAAACTGCCCAGAATGCTTCAATCTGTGTTGAACTATCTGGACCATCTAGATCCAGCACAGACCAACAGGCCAGGTGAACTGGACACTCCTACCTTATATGATGTGATACAAAATATTTATAATTAATATCATATTAGCAGTATTGTGAGGAACTAATGTTTCTAACAGTGTTAGGATGTGATCTTGCAAGTATTTAAATACCTTCATAATTTTAGTCATGTGGATAATATAAATGTAGTACTGGAAAAGATCTTGGGAAATCAATTAGCTCTACAATCTGCTCTGAGTCCGGATTAAGTATACCTAAACATCAGGAATGCTCCCTTTCTACTCTTCTATATCCCATGTAGAAGAGATCACAACTTCTGTAAGTTACCTATTCCAGTGCTTACTTTCATACCACAAGAATAATAGTTTCCTAACAGGTAACATGCAAAATAAGCTCTCAGGGGAGAACAACTGATCACTGTCCTCTGTGGAATTACTTTCTATATACTAGATCCTATAGATGACTTATGAATCTAAAGCAGGATTTAGGCAAAATTTAGGTGCTCTAAAATTATTCTCCATTAAAAAAACAAAACCAAAAAAACTGGATGTACAAATTTAGAGGAACCTAAATTTACTTTGCCTCTATATATTTGACTTAAAAGTTTCTTAATACATAGCGTTGTACTTTTGAATAACTGCAGGACTACTTGAGTCAGAACACCTGGGCATCTGTCTCTTGTATAAGCCCAGTCTGAATGCAAGACTTTGTGCCAGGGAATTAATCAATTGACACAATCAGGTGCCTTTTAAACTCAACCAGTGAAAAGTGAAGTGCCCGTTTTTAACACAAATGCCTAGTGTTTAGCCCAAGAAGCATGACACCTGAGTTCATTTCTATCCCTCAGTCTGGAGAGATTCAAAGCATCTTTCCCATCCCTCAGGAGAGGTCCCTCCCTATCACCAAGCTTAGTTCAGGCTCCATGAGGGCAGTATTCACCCTTCCTATTGAAGAAAGGCCACTGCATAGTCAGAAATACAAGTTTTATGGGGCCTAAGAAAGCAATCAAGTTTGTATCAAAATTGATAGGGAGTAATGGAATTTAATCTGAATCCCGGTCTGTTATCAAAGGACACTTTAATATAAAACAATGGAGAAACTTTCAAGGAATACTCTCAGTATTGTTATGTCCCCTTCACCACTGAGCTCTGTTTAACCTTCCATCTGATGAATGAACCTGGGTTCAAAAAAGCTTGTGCATATGCACTTTCTCTCTCTCTCTCTCTCATATATATAATCTTGTATAAGATCTTATATCTTTTATATATATATATATATATATATATATATATATACACACACACACACATATATATAAATTGAATAGACCTTAGCTCTTGTACCATATAGATAAAGTAGATATGCTCCTCTACATATCAGTTGGTGTTTAGAGGAGCATATCTACCAGAAGGTAGAGTAGATATGCTCCTCTACACACCAACTAAATATAAACACTGTATATTAGATATAAGACATGTTTTATGTTTTATATAAGATTATTTTATATAATACATAATCTTATTTAGTTGTTATGCAGAGGAGCATATCTACTCTGTCTTCTGGTTTTCCATCACCATGACAGTAAAATGATAAGCAATAAGAACTTTCTGTATGGCCTAGATTACTAGTAATCAGAAATTACTGATAGTTTTTGCTTATCTTAAACCATCTGTGGTGATACTTAATCATATGCAGATTATAGAAATCTTAAAGCATTTAGCCATAACTGTATAAAAATAGTAACTTTCCTACAGTTGGTGTCCAATGGTCAGTTTTTGGAAAAGGAAATTAAATAACCATTCCAATCTAATTTCCTATCTTAAAATTAGCACAACAATGAAAGGACTTTTCAAATTTTAACTGAATGGCTGACCTATCATAAATATTCCTGAATGTACTTAGAAAACTCACTTTCCTTGTTGTTTAAGGGGTTAGAAAATAATTCTGAGAATAGAATACTAACAGCACCTGAGTGCTTCAACACATAACTCAGGAAAGTTAGCAAATATTTTCCACTTTCATAATAGCTGAAGACCTTAAACAGCCCCAAACATTGGACCATCTCCTTTTCCCACTTATCAGTAAGTTCCTCAATTGGTGTAAATTGGAATAGCTTCACTGACTTCAACACAGGTATACCACTTTAAACAAGAAGGTAAGGAACAGCTTTACACAACAGCTATAGTAATTGTGAATTGGGAAAACCAAATAACCTATAATAAGTCATTATGAAAAGAGCAAAGGGGATATTGTCCAAATTAGTCGTTCAAAGACTGTATTTAGGTTATGTTCTGGTCAGCAGAAATGTTGGATTATCAATCAACAGATGAAACCAGTTAGTTGGAATTTAAACATAATGGATGAATGAAATGCAAGGATGGATTATTGCAGTTTTGGTGGGGGTCTTCAAAAAAGACTTTGGCAGGTAATGAATGTTTGAGGGATTCCTGCAGGACAAGCAAAGACTGTACTATTCTGCATTTGAACACCTTTATGACTTGGCAGTCTTAGACTTCCCCCTTTATTGTCTTTCTGCCATCTTCCTTATCCATTTGCTTTTCCCCTCCTGAGACAAACTGCATTGCAAGACATAAGCAGGGGAGGATAAGATGACCACCCATTTCTGTCTGGGGTGAGAAACTGGTAAAGTGGAGGAACAAAACAAATTAACTAAATGACATAACAGGGAACTGAGCTGGACTCTGAGGGAACAACAGATATACCAGCTAGTCCATCTGCCTATGGCTATCCCACTGCTTTCTATCATGGGATCATGAACAAATTTCCCTGAACAATAGACCTAGCTCTTTCATCTCAGCTAAAGATCATTTGAGAAAACAAGATGTAATTGATAAAGTACTCTTTTTGCTGTTGTTGTTTAGACTTATTTTTTATTTTTTGTTTCTCAGGCCAGGTACAGACATTCAAAAAGCTTGAGGCAGAAGTGATCTAAATTTGCACTTTACTTTAAGTGCCCACTGTTAGTTCAGGAGTGAAGAGAACACACATTCACCTTCAGTGGCAGGTGGCACACAGAGTGCCTGCACTGGCTGAGGCCAGCAGGCTGAAGGTGCTCTTGCATGCCTCCCAGCATGCCCCAATTGGCTCTCCAGGCTGCCAGAGACTCCCAAGCACAGCTGAATGGGGGGGCCACTCCTAATTGGCTTGCAGGTTGAGGGGAGCAGTCCCTCTCCCCTATGCCACTCTGTCAGCCATAGGAATCGCAACAAATCACAGAGAAGCTGGGCTGGGAAGGACCTCCAGAGGTCATAAAGTCCAACCTCCTGCCTGACCATCCCATATAAATCCAGACACTAAACTGTACATAAGATTGCCCTTAGCCCTGGCTCAAATCTGTGGGGCTCCCAAAGGGAAGGCAGCTGGGAGCAGGATAACTGGGAAATCAGCAGAAAGCTCTGGTTTCTTGTTCTGACTTTGGGGAAGTGGGGAAAGAAGGGGAAGAGGCTCCCTATGTGTGGGCCTTGGGTCTGGCAGCAGCTGCTCTCCTCGGTGACTCCAATGCCCTGGTAACCTCATTTCTTATCTGCAGCTTCACAGCTGAGGCAGCAGTGAATAGGAGCCTCTGGATAGTAGAGGACATCTCTGCCTCACCCGGGCTGTGCTGGCCCAGAGCTGCCAATACTTTTAGGCTCTGAGGAGTCACTGGGGGACAACTCCACAGCCCAAAGCCAAGCAAGGGAAAGGGGGAAGGAGTGAGCAGCGAGGAGTCCAAGGATGCGTTTGTGAGACTAGTGAGTGATCTGGGCCAGACTGGGGACACCTGGAAACTAGGATCCAGGTGAAAGAGCCTGTATGCTGAGTACCAGGGAGAGAAGACTGGACACAAGCATTTCCTAGAAGCCATGATGAGGGCTGGGAGCACCAATCCCACTTGGATCTGCGACAGATTGGGGTTGGGAAGGAGAGGAGTGCAGGGCAGGATTGCTTAGGGTGAGGCTGCGTTTCATATAAATTAGGGCTGGAAGGAACCTTGAAAGATACTTGAGTCCAGCCCCCTGCCCCAGGGGCAGGAAGTCAGCTGGAGTCACAGGATCCCAGCAAGATAAATGTTCAATTGACTCTTAAAGGAGTCCAGAGTAGGTGCTGGTACCACCTCTGGTGGAAGTCTATTTCAGGCCTTAGGGGGCTCGGACTGTAAAGAAGTTCTTCCTTATGTCCAGCCTGAAATGGTCTTGATGAAGTTTGTGGCTGTTTGACCTTGTCACCCCTTGGGGCACTCTGGTGATCAGGCATTCCCCCAGATCCTGATGTAAACCCCTTATATACTTATAGATAGCTACCAGGTCCCCCCCTTAGTTTGCACTTTTCCAGGCTGAAGAGTCCCATAGCTCTCAGCCTCTCATCATAAGGACTGTTATCTTGCCCTCTGATCATGCGTGTGGCTCTCCTCTGGACTCTCTCAAGCTTCTTCACATCCTTTTTAAATTGTGGAGCCCAGAATTGGATGCAATACTCCAGCTGCGGCCTCACCAAGGCCAAGTACAGTGGGAGGATGATATCCTGGGATTTGGTAGAGAAGCATCTATGGATGCAAGCCAGAGTTTTGCTTACTTTTCCAGCTACAACATCACATTGGTGGCTCATATTCATCTTGTGGTCAATCATGACTTGCAAGTCCCTTTCAGCCGTGCTGCTAGCAAGCGTAGCACTGCTAAGCCTATAAGCATGCTGTGGGTTTTTCTTCCCAAGGTGGAGTACCTTGCATTTTTCCGTGTTGAAGGCCATCAAGTTTTTATCCGCCCATTTTCTGAGCTTGTCAAGGTCAGCCTGGATCACCATCCTGTCCTTGGGTATGGACACTTTACCCCAAAGTTTGGTGTTATCAGCGAACTTGGCCAGTCTGCTTCTGATACCAATGTCCACATCATTAATGAAGGTGTTGAAAAGAATAGGCCCAAGTACAGAGCCTTGGGGGACCCCACTGGTCATGGCACACCACAATGATTGACCTCCATCAACTACCATCCAGCAGACTGTGATTTAGCCAAGGCTGCAGTTGGACAGTGTTTCTATAAGATGATTGTGCGATACCAGATTGAAAGCTTTTTTTAAATCAAAATATATGATCTCTTCTCCTTTCTCCAGGTGATATGTCACTTGGACGGATAGATGCATGCAGGCATGTGCATGTGTGTGTACACACACACATAGCAGCAGCAGCAGCAGTAGCAACAGTGGCATAGGAAGGAGGCAGCAGCTGCCCCTCTACTCCCCGTGGCCCTGCACACACAGGGCACAGCAGTGTACAGCCACTGTTTGCTTGCTGTGCCTGCCCTGCTGCAACTGCCTGCCCAAACTCTGAGGGGCCTGATCCTTCTTTCTGTGTATTTTACCCTCCTGTCTAGGGATACTGTATAAAGATAGAAAAAATATAGAGCTACAGATGCTCCCTCCCTCCCCCCCCCC
>NW_005843282.1:88437-103099 GCF_000455745.1 Alligator sinensis | reverse complement strand
ATCTGACAGCTTGGAGCAGTCAAGCGTAAGCTGAGTTCCAGAGCACCACCATGCAAGGAAAGGGGAGCAGGGGGCTGAGGGGGCACAGAAGAGCCTGGGATGCTGGTGGGCACCAATGTAACTTAAGTTGGGAGTGGATCTGATACAGAAGTTCAATAGTTTATGTTAGACCCCGACTCCATGCGGCGCCCAATGACTAGGGAGACAATGGTCCAATTGCCCATGGATCCTGTTGCTCATTAGCTAGAGCAGAGCATTGAGCAAACACCAGCACACATTGCTTACAACAGCTTTTATCCAGAATGGAGACAGCTTTGGGTGAGCTCCCTCACCGACAGAATACGGGAAGCAGCCCTGAACATTAGTGTTTTTCACATTTGATACACCTTGGTTCATACATATTTAAATTCTCCTGCCTTCATCCCTCCTCCTGTTGCACCCATTTCTCCTCCCATTTCCAGCTCCTCCTCTGTTTACTGTTTACTACATTAACGTGGAATTGCATATGCATTTCCTTCATTTATATGCCTCCCTACTAAGAGTGCATGCGTAAGACCATGAACTCGGGTACTCCCGGTTACTTGCTGGTTCTTTCTTGTTCTTGGCTGATTTCAGCACCATCTCCAAGGTTTGGCTTTTGTCTTATCTCCTGACGATAGCTGGTGGGCTACATCTTGTTCTTCTTACACAATGGGCTCTAACACTACTTTGTTTAGAAAACCACTTGCCTAAACATTTGCAAAGTTAGTTACTTTTAATATATCATCCAGCCTTGTGACCATCAGTTTTTTGCTGAGACACAGGGAAAAAGACTTCATTCAGCTGCACACTCAGCACCCCCAGATTCCATATCGGTGTCCTAACATCCAAAATCCATATCATTACCCTAACAGTTTAACCTAAATCACTTAAGTGTGATTCAGTATCCATCCAGGTCTATCTTAGACTGGGATCCACCATTTTTAAACCAGTTTATGTGCACTGAACTTCTGTTTGGTTATGGATGTAGACTGGTTTCCAATCTCTTATACTGGTAAAAGTGTAATATCTGTACCTGGCAGTCAGTAAATGTTTATTTTGGCAAAATTCCCTACTGTCCTTGGTAAAATTTCCTACTGTGACAATATACTTAAAACCTCAAATTTTGTTTAGGGTTGTACATTGAGATTTATGTTATCTTTGATTCTCTGGGCCTATTGATTATTTCAAAAATATTAATACAACTTTAGTTTATAGGGTTTGTTTTTATGATTCAGTACTTGACACTGTCTATGTAAGATCCCTTCTGTTCTATTTCTTTTCTACTTTCCATTTTGTTTTGTAAATAATCAAAGTATAAGAAATTTGGACATTCAGAACAAATCTGAGTTTCCTTGAGAGAGCTGGAACTGGCAGACTACTAGATGTTGGCTGTTATGTATATTTTTTTTTAAGTAGCCAATTTCCCTCTTGTCCGAAGCTTGTCCAAAGATGTATTTATTCTTTTATTATGAAAAAATCTAACATGGAAGTATTCAACCAATATACAGATAAACACACTAAGGAACCATTCTATCAGTGTTCATGTTGATGTAAGTAGGAAAAGTTATTTCATGCAAAGGAAAAAGAAACATTAAAGGCATAGCAGTAGGAACCTTTGGACGTTTTTACATGGGTTTCCAATGCTGCACTGGGCGCTTTTAATTAGCAAGTCACACTAATTAAAAGCACCCATGCATCATGTGTATCAGTGGTGCAGCATGTCCTCATGCTGAGAAAATGGTGGCGGGGCACTGGGAACTAAAGCACATTGAATGTGTTTTATTTCAAAGTGCAACACTGTCATTTTCTCAGTACGGAGAAGCGCTGAGTACGAAGTACGAAGTGCCTGCACCGTTGATACACATGATGCGCAAGGCTGCCAGAGCTTGTCAATTTACATCCTTCCCATGTGTGTGTAATTGGCCTTTATTTCTAAAGTAGGCATTTTCTTATTTGATATAAAATCTCAACTACAGTAATATTTTATTTACAATATTGTATCAACTTCTGCATAATCTTGGAATTTTTTATGTGATTAATTACATGTGCTCATTTTTATTTTATATTTAAGGTTTTGAACTGACATGTTAACCTTTCTCTGTTGACTATATTTGTTCCATTTCTTTCTGATTTGGTGTGTAGGAATATTAAGAGAGTTAAACATTTGTTTGCTTGTAAAGATTTGTGTTCTTCACATAAGAGTCATTTTCTATACAAGGTACTCTGCATGACCTTATTCCTTCATCATAACTTACCCTGTTGCTCAGCAAAATGGAGAGGCTGTTTCTTCTGTAGAGAGGCATGTTGAAATTGGATTTTCTCTCTTTTTCCTGTCATTCACACATGCTATGCTTTTTGATTGTCAGTTCTGAAATTTTGTTTAGCCACGTCCATGTTCTAGTCTACAGCTGAATATTAAAGCATTCTGGACAGCGTTCCAACATTGTTCCCTTTTCTCCCCTATATAAATCTATAGATAGATCTATCTATCTATCTATCTATCTATCTATTGATATACGTATAGATATATTTGCCTTCACCAATATTTTCATTGTCACAATGTGCAGTAAATATTTAGGCTATTATGGAAAGTCTTTCTTAAAGGTTTATTGTTGATGTCCTTTATTAAACATCAGCAGTCCAGTACAACAGATCCCTTTTACTAGCTGCAGAAAAAAATTCCAAATAGTTCAATCAGTAGGAGCAAAAAATATTCTTCCTAAAGATTCAACTCTGAGAGGAAGATTATGTGATTTCTTTTAACTGCATAGAGCTAGAAAGAGAATCTGGTGACAATGTGAATGGTACTGTAATGTATCAACATACCCAAAGAAATGGAACAATGTGGGACAGGCAGGAGAAAGCTTGTATGTCATCCTTTTTACCTCAATGACTGAGCCTACAGAAATGTCATTAGTAGCTGGAGTATCCTAATGCTACAGGATGTATCCTTTGGAAACAGGGAGTATACAATTCATAATGGAGATCACTAAGTGACTGTTATGACTCTAATTTGCTGAATGTCATATACCCAGCCTATTTGTTTATTTTTCCTTGGCTTCATCACATTAGCGGACTATAACAAGAGTCTCTATGCTTGACTAAGCTGCCTAACTCTCTTTGAGCCTAAACACTGAAAAAATAAGACCAACTTAGACCATCACCAAAATAGGATTTGCAGAATTGCAATAAAGCGTCATCACATCTTGATGCCTGGTGTGTCACATCTTGATTTCATCAGTATTGGGGAAAAAACAGACAAGCCTGTGGAAGAACACTTTTTCCTCCCTAGATATTCCATTGCTGACAACAGGAGTGACTGTTCTTAGACAACGTTTTACATGTGTACTTGAATGGGACATTGTAGAACAAGAGAGCATCCACAGCCTGGACTATGTTAAATATTGTGTAAACCAAAACTGTGGATTCTTATCCCATTGCCTGGAATAACTTTTATAAAGTCTATGCCCCTTATTGGTTTAACTACTTCTGTTTTTCTATCCCCTAGCCACCTGGCCTCTCAGCAGTGACCCATACTTTTTCCTCTCCTCCTCTGCCCTGTTTTTTGCACCTCAAAAATTAGGATAGCATTAATATCTTATCAAATCATGATAGTTACTCTCCACCAATGGCATAGTTTCATGCAGTATTCTAGGTTTTAGTACCATTCTATTATTCTATCCAGAATCCAGTGCCCATTTGAAAAGTAGATGATCAGTGGCAGAGTAGTAAATTTAGCAAAACTTTTAAACATGAAAGCCAGAGAACTGAAGTTTTAAGTGAATTTCTATTGATAGTGTAACTAGGGTTGAGCAAACAGAGCACAAGTCCCAGGTGCTGACTATAACGGGGGACTAGAATCCTCTCCCCTACACTCCCTGGAGTCTTTGCCATGGCAGGAGTAGCTCTGTAATACCTGGCCATACAAGCCAGACAGTTCAGCCCTGCACCCAAGTAGTTTATCTGAGGGGTGGGGGGCAAGCAGAATGGTGTTCTTTTTCCTGGACAGTTTTTCACAGAACAGGCTCTGCACCTATCAGCATATCTGGGTTGGGGGCCATCAGGCACTGCTCCTAGGGAGCCTGCACCATGGTGCTGTTGCCATCAGAGTTGATGCTACTATGGCAGCAGTAGCAGCTATATTCAGTGTGCAGAGAGCCTGGGCAAGTGAAACTTTCCTTGCTCTCAACCCACCCCCAGGCCACAGTGGCTGACATAATTCCCTTGTACCTTCCTGCCCTTCCCCCCTCGCCCCCCCAATACTTGGCACTGACTAAACTTTCTGCACCACTGTCTGCCACCCAACCAAGCATCTGAGGAAAAAAATTAAATCCTACAGTTTAAAATGAGTTCTAAATAGTAGAAGACATAAAAAGCAATAAGAAAAAGTTCTAAAAATGCATAGGTGGAGGAAGACGATTAAGTATAGATCTGTTAATTAATGGGAAAGGAGAACAACTAAAGATGGTACAGAAGGCTGAAGTATTCAATGTCTCCCTGCTTCATTCTTCATAGAAAAGGTTAATTGTGACCATACACTTAACTCATTTATTTTATTGAGAGAATAGCAATGCTGGCAAAAATAAGTATTTTTTAACCTGTTAAGCTAGGTATATTCAAGTTGGCAGGGCCTGATGTTCACCCTGCAGTACTTAAGGGACTAACAGAAGCAATCTCTGGACCATTAGCAATTATCTTTGAGTGTTCGTGCAGGATGGAGGTCTCAGAGGACTGGAAAAGGAAAAAAAAATACAAACTCTCTCTAATAAGGGTAGAAAGTGTCTGGGGAATTATAGATCAGTCAGCTTAATTTTGATACTCTGAAAGATACTTGAACAAAGTGATAAATGATCAATTTATATGCACCTATAGGATAGCAGGGTAATAAGATACAGCAACATAGTCAGGGAAAGCTATTCTAAAGAATGAGGGGAGAGGGAGAAGGTAGATAAATTAGATCTTGCCTTTAGTAAGGCTTTTAACATTTCTCCCCTGACATTCTCCAGCATATTCAGAAAATATAGCCTAGATGAAATCACTATCAGATGTGTGTACAGCTGCTTAAAAAAACCCCACACACTTAGGGAGCAGTTATAATTGTAACTATTGTAACACACTAACTTGCTCTTGGACCTGAGTCCAGTATTATTCAATATCTTCCTTAAAAATCTGGATGATGAAGGAATAGTTTCAGGGTTTTATATAACTGAATTAAGGGTTTTTTTAAGTTTTCATACTTTTGTAATTTTTTAAAAAAGCTTGATGAGGGCAAAAAATTATGCTTTCAAATTTTTCCATGGCATGAGGCAGAAAGGAGTTGCAAGCACTTTGGAACCCGACATTTACTTTGCTAAATTGGAAGAACATCCCCACATCAAAAAGTACAAACATCTAAACTTGGGTAGGAGAAAAAGTGCTTAAATACAAAATGATGAGTAATTCCTAGGCATCCAGGAATCTGCAGAAGGATATTTGAGTTATAGGATGTATCAGTTTAGCAAGGTTGTTGTCCCTAGTAGAGGCACTCTCAACTATGTTATGTTACTCTGGACATGCTGCCTTTTAACCCAGAATCAGTATAGCTTTGGGTGGACTAATTAACTTGGGAACAAGCTAATTGACATTGTCACTGAGGTGTGGTAATAACCCTGCCCAAAACATCATGAGGAGGCAGCTATACTGCTTCCTGAAATTTCAGTAAGCATCAGGCTTGATGGCACAGCTCTTCAGCACATAAATTTACTATGTAGACATAGCCATAGTGAGCCACAAAAGAACCATGCATCAATAAAGCAGTGCTGCTCCAAGCTAAGCAATTACCACTTCTGGAATATATTCCATGCAAGATGTGGGGGAGGGGCAAATCCATTCTACTCAATGCATATGTGACCACAGCTATATTGCCCTGTGTTTGGGTTTGTTTTGCCTGGATTTTGGTCACCAAAAATGCATAAGGAGTTTTGAAAATGAATCTTAGGAGAAAATGTTAGGAGGACTAAGTTTGTTTCTCTAAGTAAACTGTGAGAAATAAAGTCTTCCAATATGTGAAAGGTTTTTATAAAGATATCAATGACAGGAGTTATTTTTTGGATCTATCAGGGCAAAGGGTAAAACAATAATTGTGTTTATTTGTAAAGGAGATGGAGGTTAAAGGCTTGCAAAAGACTTTTAATCATAAGGGTTGTTAAGGAAGCAGTATGTCTGGAGTAGCACAGCATAGTTGAGAGTGTTGCCAGAAGGGACAACAACCTTGCCAAAAATCTTTAAGTTTAGGAACAGGGAAATTCTAGAATCTCAATCACTGGAGCTTTTTAAAATGGGTTAGATTTATCTTAGAGTGGGTTAGATCTATCAGAGAGGGGTTGGAGATGTTTAATCCTGTGTATGGGGATAGACTGGATGACCTCTTGAGCTGCTTATTTTCAGAAATTTTCTAATTTGTACTAAAAATTAAGAGATTTGTTTCCTCTTATCTTAATATGTTATTTAGTGAGTTGGGGGAGGGGGGAGGAGTATATAATAAGATCAAGGATACTTTACTGAAAAAAAATGCATCTTTTTAATATCATACAAGTATTCACTAGATGAATTTGCAGGGATATATATGGCTCCACATATGTCTCACAATGATCTTGTACACACATTAATCTGCTTCACCACGTTGGGGAATAATGAGCCAAAACCCAATTGCTTTGAGGGGAAAATCAGAAAAGTGAAAGGGAGAGAATAGAGGGAACATGGAGACCTGCAGTTGTCAAAAGAATGGACAGCTGGTTGGTATTTATTAATCCTGTCCAGAATGACAATGCCCTGTTCTCTTCTCTGCTCATCCTCCCAAAAACATTTAGTGTAGTCATTTATCTCCCATGCAAATGGTAAAAGGCATTTAAGGGAAGAGAGAGAGAAATTGGGCTGTGTCTAGAATTCCTCAGCAGGGTAGGGCACACAGAACCCTTAGCTAGACACAAACTGAGAAATCTTGGTACAGAGGGAGGGTTGTATTTTTAGGATACAGAGGGAAGGATGCTAGAAAAGGGGAAGAAGTAGTAAGGGGTACACAGAATCTCTGCAAAGGGGAAAACTGGGAACTTTATCGAGGGGATATATGGTGGGGTAAGCAGAATCTCTGGAAAGAGGGGGACAGGGGAGTTTCATGAGGACTGAAAGGCTGGCATATAAGGAGCTTGTGAGATGGTTGGGAGAAAGGAATACAAGGCGTCCCTGATGATGTGTAATCAGCTCTGCCTATAGAAGCAACAATGCATGAAACCATTTAATTATACTCTGCAATTTACTGGTAAATGTATTGCAGTAAAATATTGGCGCTCGGGACATATGATACTTTAATTCCAGTCTTGATTCAACAACGTGCCTTAATCACTTACCTGTCTCTAAGGGTGTGTCTACATATGCCGATTTAAGTCTCATTAGACATTTTTAAGGTCCATTAAGGGTATGGGTCTAGATGTCCACGCCCTTAACGCACCTTAAAAAGGATGATTTGGGGCTATTGGTACCTAAATTTGATACCTGCAAAGGTATCAAATTTAGGCACAAATAGCTAAAGAGCATTAATGCATGTATAGATGCCCTAAGGCACATTAATGCTATGTATATCGACTAACTTTAGTCCCAAGTCAAACTGCACACCACATTAATGAGCCTTAGTGCGTGCATTTATAGACACATGCCTACATTGCCTTAATGCACATTAGGCAAATGCATATTAAGTTTAGGTGCTCATAAAAGTACGTGTAGACACTCCCTATGTTCCTCAATTGAATTGCTGCCCTCAAGTCCCGTTTGCTGCTCTCAAACTTCTCTAAAGAGTAGCCCCTATAATTCTTAAACACAAATAGTAGTTCTTGTACTTTTACCCTAGCAATATAAATATAATTAATCAGGGTTCATTTAATGAATAATTGGTCACTTGAAAGCCTTGGTATCAAGTGAAATGTCACACAAGAAATAACATATTGTTAAAAATAAAGGAGAACAGTTTCAGGTACTTGTGAATCTTGCCTTTGCTATAACCGTTTATGCTAGACATAATGAGTGGTCTAAAAGAAGATTTAGTTCCTTACTAGGAGATTTTGAAGCAGAAAAGGAAGCAAGAGAGATTCGGGAGGGGAAAATAAAATCAAATCATGTGGATTCCAGCTCGCTGAAATAACACCTGCTAATGGGGGGGAGGGGTGCGGGCGGAGGAGTGGGGGTGGAGATGTTCCCTATATTGAGTCAAATATGTGCCTGTGCATATTTATGCACTAGTGAATGTTGTAACAGGTTTCTAACAGCTCTATTTTCATAATGAATAAATATGGGTATGAATATTTTCAAGCTGTCTTTTTTGGGTGGGAGGGGTGAATGGGACTATTGGATGTTTGGAGAATCCCAGTTGTGCTATTAACCCTACTGTCCCCATGTATGTTCAAATTTTGTTTTCTTTATTCATATTTGTCTGAAATACCTACAAGAAAGTGGACTGCACTAGGATTTGCAGTCGCAGCACATTGTACATCTTTATTCTAACCTAAAACAATTTTACTTTCAGCAATCATTGCTTCCTCCAAGCCATGGGCATAAAGCCCCCAAATGCCAAACTTTTCATGAGCCACCTAGGTCGGTCTGTCTGTCTGTCTGTCTGTCTGTCTGTCTGTCTGTCTTTAAAAAAAAAAACAACAACCTGTGCCATCACATCTGCAGTGTACCTATGCTTCATTCATGATATTTTCTTTATCTGGGCTAGGGACAGAAGTTACACATAAACCAATTTAAGTGATAAGAAACTGGTTTAACAGAATACAAGTTCAGTGCACATAAACCAGTTTCAAAATGGCTGAAACTGGTTAAGATAAACCTGGTTGAATGTAGTATCAGACTTAACTGATTTAGGTCAAACCAGTTTATGAAACTTCTGTCCCAGATCCCTTCCTGGTTCAAGTTAAATGAGTCCCCCAACATCCCAGCACTTTGCAGGCCTGGGTTGGGCTGGGCTGTCTGCTCCAGAGACCCTCTGCTCCCTAGCTGAAGCAGTGAGGGCTGGCTCACTGGTCTCACTGGCTGACTCACTGCCCCACACAGGGAAACCCCTACTGGGGCCTGGGGCCAAGGAGGGAGGTTAAATTTCCTACCTCCCCTCTCCCCAGTAGTGAGTTGCTCAGCTCTGCTTACTTAGTACAGCAAACACTGTGTTATCTGGTACTTTATCAACCAGAAAGCTCCACTAACCGGCATCCAAGGGACATGGCAAAAGTGAAACCGGAAGTCCCACTTCTGGTTTCACTGCTGTGAGCCAAGTTTGTCTCCTTCACTTATTTGGCCCATGGCCCACAGCAAGGCAGCCCATGCAGAGCAAAGCAGCCTATGTGGGACCCCCCTCCCTGAATCAGAAATGATCCCAGATACACCAATAAATCTCTTATAGTCAGGCTTTCAGATACCACTGCATCTGCTCTGAGGAGATCATTCATGAGTCATGACACTCACCTCACCATTGTAAAAAATTCCTTTACCCCACAAGGACACTCCAGCAGACAAATAAATTATATCTCTGACCGAGTCACACAAACGTACCACAATAATCTTCTACAGTTCAAGAGAAAAGCCCCACTCGGCGCATCCAGGTGAGTGCACATGTGCCTCTTGCGGCATCTCCCTTCCAACCCTACCATCATGGCGGTGCTCCACACACTGACTGGTTGTTTCACTAATCAATCAGAGTGCTTCAAGAGCATTACAGACCGATGTACTAAGCCCTTTATTATATAATAATGATGATAGATGCACTAGTAGGCTTCCAAATTGCTTGAAAGTTGTAAATATATCAATAAAACATTGCCAAACTGATCTAGTGGTCTTTTGGTTTAATTGTGGAAGAACATGGATTTTAGGATAATTTAAGAGTGAATTTGGGATTTTTCTATCAGAGAATTTGCAGTTTTAAATCAGGAATGTTAGGATCCCTGCTAGTGAGGCAAGTGGCAGGAACCAGGCAGAGGAGCTTGATCAGGGCTAGCACCTGGGACGCAGCTGTAGGGCAAATGGGGTGGTTGACCTCCTGGCCATTTGGGGCCAGGAGGACATTCTTTGACAGTTCAAAGCAGGCCACCATGCTGAGAACATCTTCCAGGTGATAGCTGACCAGATGGCAGGGCAGGGGGCACACACGGCAGCAGTGCTGCACAAAGGCAAACTGTGCAGCCACAGCCCACTGGCAGCTGGCCGAGAGGTGCAGATGGCTCTGCTACTGTTCCCCTGCCACAGACTAGGAGGCTGTGAGGTCCCTGTCCAGGTCTGGCAGGTGTTCAGACATGGGGCTGCAGGTCCAAGGGGGCAGATGCTGTCCCAGGTGGCAGCAGGTAACAGCCAGGCAGTAGCCCCCATTGCCAGATGGTTGCAGTGGGTAGAGGGTACAGGGGCCACTGTAGGTCAGGGATGCTGCAGAATTCCAGATGGCATGGGGGGCTACTGTCCCCATATGTTAAGTGGCCAGGCCTCAGAAACTTCTGTCTATTTGTAACACTCATACCATGGACCCTAAGGCCCACCTGGTTACCTAGTAGCTCCCTGTGCAGCTAATGAATGAGTGGTAAAACAATTCTTGAGAAAACTAATGAAAAAAAACAGGATAGGAGTATTCTGTGGGTCAAAGGGTCAAAACATGAAAATAAGTGTGCCTGATGGGGACACCCATCAGAGGCCCCCAGGCTGCAACCACTGGTCCTCAAAGACATCCAAGGAACTGGATGTCTGTTGGATGATGTTGGCTCTGGATCCAACTTCCAAGCTCTGGAACCAACTTCCAAGTGAAGTGGTGCTGGCTCCTACCCTGGGGGTCTTTGAGACGAGGTTAGACAAACACCTTGCTGGGGTCATTTGACCCCAGTACTCCCTCCTGCCATGGCAGGGGGTTGGACTTGATGATCTACTCAGGTCCCTTCCGACCCTACTAACTATGAAACTATGAAACTGGTGGATGCCACCCAGCGATTCTCTGCCTGGAAACATGCATGGGTAAGTGACAGGTAAGCAGCTCCACAGTCTTCAGGCACCTTTCCAGCCAGAACTTCCTTCCTGGTCAAATACAGGGCCCACTTGGCCAGGGCCAAGGAGGAGGTTAACCAGGAGGTCCCAGGACTTGGTGGGGCCATGGATGGGGTGACCAAAAATAAGAAGGTGGGGGGTGAAGTTCAACCAGAACCTCAGGAGGAGGCTCTGGAGGTGGAGGTGGAGGGGCTGCAGCCTGGTGCACTCGAGGGTCATATGCGCCATGGTCTCCCTCTGTCCACAGAAGGGGCAGGAGACCAGGGTGTCTGTGAATTTCACCACATAAACACCCATGGTGACAGGTCCATGGAGGATCCACCAGCTGAGATCCCCAGTGGATCATGGAATTAGGGTGGAATACAGGCTCAGCCACTGAGGTGCCCTAGCTATGCCCTCACCGAGCAGCTCCCACCACTTGGTGTCTGGGCGGGATGCAAGAGCGGCATGATGGATCATGTAGCACATGAGTGTGTAGAGGTGGCAGTGATGGACGGTGGAAAAGCAGACTGGTCTGGTGTCTTCCAGCTGGCTCAGGTGGTGGAGCAGAGAGCGCTGTGAGCGCTGTGCCAGGTGAGGCGCCGGCCTCATGACAAACTCCAGTGGGCAGGAGGACATGGGGGAGCGGGGACCACCATTGCACAGGACCTGGTCCACAAAGGCAAGGGGATAGGGAGCCAGGGTAGATTTCACTTCCTGGACTGGATGTCAGATCGCACATGTCGTGGGTAGACCCACGCTCTGGGCCAGTGCAGTGGGATCCACCCACTCCTGCTTATCATAGTCAGGAGGTCACCAATATGGGTGACATCAGCCAGGATCAACCTCTGTCACAACCAGGGCATTTCTGCTGTTGGCACCTCCAGCTGGGGGTTCCAGAAGAGGGGCTTAACGAGCAGGTCGGTGCCCTGGGTAAGTGTTGTGGGGGACCTGGAGGTGGAGACCAGCCTCCAGGCCCAAAGGAGGTCCTGGTAGAAATCTGGCAGCCCTCACATGTCCTGCAGGGGGAAGCCCTGTAGGCCAAGGAGCTGCCAGTCATATCAGAGGCCCCAGAAGTGGCAGAGGAAGGCATGCCCCAGGTAGACCCATGCCACGTGGCTACCAACATCATATAGCAGTTGCTGCAGGGCCTGAAGGCATAAGATCAGGACCTGACTGTGCAGGGAAACCAGGCCATGGCCTTGTTCCTGCAGGGGGAGGCTCAGGACCTCAGCAGCGGCCCAGTGCCGTCCTGGCCAGAAAAATGCCAGTGCCCATCTCTGGAGCCCTGCCAGGACCTCAGAAGGCACAGGCAGGGTATCTAAGTAGTTCCAGATTATGGACAGGACCAGCTGTTTCAGCACCAGAACTTTCCCAGGCAGAGAGAGACACCTCAGGAGTCCCACCCATGCCTGCAGCTACTCTGCCACCCTTGCCTCTAGCCGGTGCCAGTTCTCCAGGGGGAAGGGTTCATGGGGGACATGTAGACCCCCAAGTAGAACAGTGATCCAATGTTCCAGTGGATCCTGTGGAGCGCAGGTTTGAGTGGGCCCACTTGCCACCCATCACTCACCATCAGGCCAAAGCTCTTGACCCAGTTGACCAGAAAAGAGGAGGCTGCTGAGTACAATTCCTGGCAGGCCTCCACCTGCACAAGGTCACCCGAGTCCTGGACTACAAGGAGTATGTTGTCATTATATGCTGACATGACCAGTCACACTGCCAGCTCCCAGAGCGTCATGCCTCCGCAGGAGAATGAGGAAGGTCTTCATGGCCAAGGTGTATAGCTGGCCTGACAGTGGGAAGCCTTGACGCACCCCTCTCCTGAATAGGATGGGCTCCATCAGGGTCCAGTTGAGCTTGATCAAACACTCTGCAGAGGTGTACAGAACCTGCAGAGCCTACATGAAGCGGGGTCTGAAGCCAAAGGCCCACAGTATGCCTGTGAGGTACCCATGATCCACTCTGTCAAATGCCTTCTCCTGGTCCAGGGATAGGAGAGCGAAAGACAGGTTCTCCCAGACCACTAGCTCCTGGAGTTCCTGAACCAGGTGCAGGATGTTGAAGATGGAATGTCCGGGCAATGTGTACGTCTGGTAGAGATGGATCATGTCTGTCAGCATGGACCACAAGCACAGTAAGATGGCCTTCACTACCATGTTGTAGTCCGTGCAGAGGAGGGACATGGATGTTAGTTACTCAGGTCCTGGGGATCCCCCTTCTTTGGCAGGAGGGTCAGCGTGGCCCTCCAGCATGACAGGGGGAGTTCCCTACTTCCCTCGGATTTGGCCCAGACCGTGACAAATTCTGGCTAAGGACATCCCAGAAGGCCCAGTAGAACTCTGTGGTCAGCACATTGATGCCCGGCACCTTTTTACCAGGCATCAGGTGGAGGGTGGCTGAAAACTCAGCCAGAGTAAGAGGAGCCTTCAGCTGGTCCCGGTCACCCACACTGACCCACAGGAGTTCCTCCCACAGGGTCTGACAAGCTTCAATGGTGGTCAGATCCATGGAGAAGAGCTTTTCATAGAAGGCCCTTGCATGCCAGCACATCTCACCTGGGTCTGTGAGGGGAGTGCCATCACCCACCAAAAGGCAGGTGATGTACTTCTTGCCCCCTCACCTCCTTTCCAGGGCATAGAAAAAGTGGGAGCTATGGTCCATCTCCTGAAGAAGCTCCTCCTGGACTGCCTCCCTCTGCTGGGTATGCCTCTGAGTGTAGCTGCCACAAAAAAGCTGGATGCACACATTCCCCATGTCCCACCATCTCTGAGTTGAGGGGAAAGCTGCCTGTTGCTCCCACCAGGCCACCCAGAAGGCCTCCCTGAAGTCCACATCCTTCAGATGACTGGCATTAAAATGCCAGTAGGCCAACCCCGGATGCCCAGACTCCAGCATGCCTGGGCCCAGACAAGGTGGTGATTGCTGAAAGGGGTCAGCCGGATGCCAGAGGAGTGGGCCCAGGCAAGGTATGGCAAAGAGATATAAATTTGGTCCAACTGGGATTGGCATGCCTGCTCCTCCCCCACTCTCACATAGGTGAAGGTAGGGGGGCTGGCAGGGTGACAGGCACTCCAGATGTCCACCAGGGAGTAGTCTGTCAGGATCTCCCTGAGGACATCCACGGCAGCCTGGTTCCACACCATGCCCGACTGGTCTTGTGTGTCTAGTGTGACGTTAAACTCCCTGCCAAGGATCAGGCACTCACGAGGGTTGAGGATGCCGATGTAAGTGGCCATCTGGCAGAAAAAAATCCACCGACTCTGGGTCCCTCACAGGGGCATACACGTTCAGAAGGTTCAGGACCAGCTCCTGCACTTGGATCTGGAAGTGCAACAGGCAGCCTGGCATGACCTCAATGTCCTGAAGAACCTCTGGCTGCAGGCCTGGGGAGACCAGGGTGGCCACCCCACAAGAGGTGGTTGAGAGGTGAGTAAAAAAGATCCTGCCTCCCCATTCCAGCCACCAAGTAGGCTTGTCACTGGAGTCATCAGGGTGTTCTGCAAGAATACCACAGGGTATACCCACCTCCTGAAGGAAGGAGAGCACCCAGCATCTCTGGAAACCCTTCCTGCACCCATAGACATTGAGGGTCATGATTTTAAATGACCTCACA
>NW_005843282.1:87430-88394 GCF_000455745.1 Alligator sinensis | reverse complement strand
CAGGGGCCTTGCAGAACTCAATGTCTGGTGTATGAAACTGCAGGCCTGCCTATAGATCCAGGTGTTGCAGTTTGGGGCCTCTTGCCTTCCCACACCAGTGCTCTTGCAGTGGAAAGGCTGCTGTCAAAATCTCTCCAGCAGTCCCAGGTGAGCTGTACCTTGCTGTTGGACTGCTGGGTATAATCATGGTCAAGAAATTCAAGTAGCTTACCCATGGGAACCACTGGGACTAAGAGGTCTGCAGGCTCCACAGAGCCTGCCAGTTCTTCCTTCTCCTGGTCCTGAAGCTAAGTGGGCTCCTTAGGCATCATCTGAACCCCCCCAGGTCTGCTAAGTCCCCAGACTCCGGTTGGGATTGGGAGAGCTCAACAGCCCCTTGGGACAGGGGTGGGGGTAGGATGGGGGTGGGGCTCCTTCACAAGATGCTAGGGAAGAGCTGGAGTCCTGGTGGGTATGCAAAAGGTCAAGTGTTTTGACAGTGGGGTCCCCTGAGCCCACAGGGGAGCTGGATGATGTGGCTGCGGTGCCAAGGGGGTATGAGGGGGGAGGGGTACTGGTGGCTGGGGTACCCCTCTTGCCAGTGGAACTTGTGAGTACCCTCTCTTCCTGGCCCATGAGGCATTAGTGACACAAGTGCCCTAGGGCATGGCACCGGAAGCATCGCAGGTCTTTTTGACAGTGGGGTCCCCTGAGCCCACAGGGGAGCTGGATGATGTGGCTGCGGTGCCAAGGGGGTATGAGGGGGGAGGGGTACTGGTGGCTGGGGTACCCCTCTTGCCAGTGGAACTTGTGAGTACCCTCTCTTCCTGGCCCATGAGGCATTAGTGACACAAGTGCCCTAGGGCATGGCACCGGAAGCATCGCAGGTCTCCCAGTGTATAGAAAAACCTCACCAGGGCCCCCTGAAAAGGAATCATGAGGCACCCCTCAGCCTTCAGCCACACTCCCACCGCCAGCTGGATCG
>NW_005843282.1:80347-87420 GCF_000455745.1 Alligator sinensis | reverse complement strand
GAAAGAGCGCATGTGATGGAGGCTGGGGTCTCGGCACCCCAGACAGAGGGCCACCACCGGGGAGATAACTCTCTCCAGGGTTTGGAGCTGGGGGAGCAGGGCCCAATTAGGGATATAGGGAGGGACAGACCTGAGGACCACCTGGTTCCCTGCTCTTCTAGGGGCTCAAGGGGGACATTCTCACACTCCATGATAAGCCCCCACTCCACTGCCTTTTGTGCAGCAGCCTCCAAGGCAAGGAAAAAGACCCTCTTGCCATGAAAGCAGAAGGCTGCCACAATCTTGGGGCCCCTACTACCCGAGCCAGGGCCTGCACCTAGGTCTCAAAATGCAGATTCTCCCACACGGGTAGTTGGCACTTCACCCCGTGCCTGAGTGGGTGAGTGCCAGAAAGGGGGCCCCAGCACCTGAGCTGGAAGGGCCGGCGGTAGAGGGTCTAGGCCCCATGGCTTTGGGTCACCCTGCAGCTGTCCATGCATAGCTGTGGTTCCCCGGCTGCAGGGGTCCACATTGGTGGGGCTGGGGCTAAGGCCAGGGACTGACTGAGTGGGTGCGCTGGCTGATATAGCGCACCTGGTCCCCTCAGGCACCGGTGGTCTAGGCCTGGGGGCCTGTCTCTTTTCCTTCCCACCCCCAGCTGTGGAGGAGACTGAAGAGGAGCCCTTCCCACTGCCCTTGCATTAGGTCAAGGTCCTGTATGCAGGTTAAGAACTTACGTGTGAGCAGTTAGGTCTGGCTGAGTGCTCCTCCCAGCAGATGTCACGGTAGTTTAGTTCACTCATGACAGCTGTGTCCCTTGACCATATGGCTTCTGAGAGCTGCCTTGAAAATTCCAGATCTAGCTCATCCTCCTGGTGTGGTGGTCTGTAGTAGACCCCCCACACTACCAAGTCCATTTTCCCCCGACCCCCTTGTATTCTAACCCACAGTACCTCAATTTGCCCCTTCTCTGTATTCTTGTTTGTTTCTAGACAACTAAAATATTTTAAAGTTTTCTAACTTACTCTGCAGATGGCTTGGTTGCGCTATCCATTAATGAACTGAGCTATCTATGGCCTATGTAGAGTAGATTGTATACCTATATAGTACAGTATACCTATGTAGAATAGATTGCTCATAGCATCCTGAGGACATCCACAGTGCCACTCCCAGGGTTTCTATTTTTTTTTCTCTTTGATTTAGAGATAATCTGCCTTGCATAGAGAGTTGAGTTAAATGATCTCTTGAAGTCCTTTCTAGCTCCTTTCTTTTTCTTATTATGCATCTGGTTCTCATTACTGTACCGTCCAAGTACTTCATAGTGTTAGATATATCCTTAATATTCTTGTTAAGTAAAGATGATTGTATTCATATGATAGGTGGCAAACTGACACATGGATCCAAACTGAGTGGATAAGGGCTAGGTCCAATAAAAGACAGGTGCATGTATGTCTAAATCTGTGCTTCTAAAAATACCTTTTCAGCTATTTCCTATACCTTGAGTATCTTAAATGTCACAGGCAATTCACTTTAACAGTGCCCAGAAGTATATGTCTGTATATATTCAGAAATGCCCCAGTCTTGAAAGAGATCAACATCTCAGCATTTAATTCTTACTTTCTTGTAATCTGAATCAGGATCCGCCCCCCCCCACTGAGTGAACTGGGCCCCAAAACTTCTGTCATTCATGTTACTGTCACAACCCAAGGGTGTGATTTTGTTTGTGTGTGCTTTGGCACTGCTAAATTATTTCCCGCCACTCGGAGCTTTCTTCGCAGGGTGCATTTCTTAGTTGCAAAAGGAGAAATGCATGGTGCAAAGGAGTTCCTGCCATTCGCATGCAAATTTGTGTCCCACTATTGGCCAGTTCTAAATTATTCCCACGTGGCAGCTAGCAATTGGCTTGCTAGCCGTATAAGAGGTTTGAGCAATTTCCGCCCAAGTTGGAGATCTCCGGAGGAGAACCTCACAAGGGAGGACTCCATAATCATCTTGAGAAGAACTCTAGGTGCGTTGTGGAGTTTATCAAACCCCGCGTGTGCCTTGGAGCTGGCTATAGAGGTCTGATCAACCTCTGGCCTCTCCCCGTCGCCGAGTGCAATTCTTCAATGAACCCCTCTTCCCTGCGCGCAAGTTCCACGGAGCCTAGCAAACTTCATGTGAGTGTATCCAGAGCTCTGTCCGGGTTCGAGACCTGCAGGTTTATCTTCCCGTCGCCGAAAACCCATTGCGATGTACTCTCGTGTTTTGCATCTTCCCGTCGCCGAAAACCCATTGCGACGTACTCTCGTGTTTTGCATCTTCCCGTTGCCGAAAACCCCTTGCGACGTACTCTCGTGCCCTGCAGGTTTGAGTTTTGTTTTGTTTTGTTTTGTAACCACAACTCAAGGAAGTTTTCCTGCCTGCACCACGACCATCTTCGGTGTAAGTAAAATAATCTTTAATCAACCGCTAAGCGTCCGTGCCTAATTCTAGCCCGCCGGCCTGCATTCCCCGACCCGCATGCCAGGGCTGCTGGCCACAGCCCGCGCTGCGCACCCCCGAGAACCTGGGACTGCTCCTGGCCCGCACAAACCTAAGCATGTTTCTACTTTAGTTCCCTGAGGTACTTGAGTTGGTACATGAATGAAGAATGTGGCATGTCTAGTGTGTTAATAACCTGGACACTTAACAAAATGTAGTTGCAACTTTGGCTGGCTAGTGAATGGGGTCAGAGTTGCTCTTTCTTTCACAGTAGCCAAGTGGTTAAAGTACTTGCCTGGGAAATGGCTCAGAATTAATTCCCTCCTCAGACTAAAGGGATTAAAACCCTCTCCTCCAGTTCCATGGAAGAGTTGCCTAACTACCAGTCTATAGCTATTCTGAGATGGGTGCACTTTTATGAAGTTCAATTCTTTGAAAGAAAGGGTGTAGAAGTCTACTTTCAAGTGTGAGTTCCAAGATATAGATCCCAGATCAATGGAAGTGCCTAAGCACCAGAAAGTGAAAGAATTTCTAAAACAACCTTTTTCTCAGCACTTTCTGGAAGTTCAGACTTCAGGGAATGTATCTTAACTTAATGCCTTCCTCCCTAGACCAGCATTCCTTTCAGGAAGAACTTTGAAGGCATTAGAATTGGGTCAGTGTGCAGTTGATTTGCATGATCTTTTTGTTCAATAAACCGTTTCTCTTGAAAAATGGTCATAATTTAGGATTTGGAAAGAGTTTTCTCTCTCTTTCTAAAGAAGCACTGTAGATCCAGAGTCTTTGATTTTTATAGTCCAGACTTATTTCAGTAGACTTTAATAGTGAACATCTTCCCTTTGTTCTGGGAATGGCTGGCTTTGTGTGAGTCTGTATGTTTACTCAGCAGGTGGTATCTTACACGAGGTACAGTTGACAGCAGGGGCTCTATCTTGTCCTATTCAGAGTTTCCAAAGATTGCTGTTAAAGATTCAGGGATATTAACACTCTTAAACCCCTTAAACTTTTCTGTCTCCAAGCTTTTAATCTTTGTTTTAAAGGGTTTACTTAGGAATGTTCTTACCTTTTTCTTTTAAGACAAGAAAAGTAAAATTTACTGTCCTTCTCTCTTTCTATACACTACTACTCATAAATTAATGGCAACAAGAAAATGAACAATATTCAGTTCACTTCAGTTCATAAGCATCCTATCTCCTAGAATGCTGTATTCTCTGTGAAGATTTGTTTGTGTTTGTAAAAAGTGAAGGACTCTGCAACTGTAGTTTAAATCACACTTTGTCAGAAAGAGTATAGTTTAGATCTGGTCAGAAAAAAAAATCCTATCCCATTTTACTATTTGAGATTTTTTTTCATTCTGCATTGTGATGGGATCTTTTGAAATGGGACTGCAATCTACCCTAGAGTCACCGCTGTTCATCCATGCTGTAAGATCAAAGGTTATAAAGGGCAGTAACGTAACTAGGGATAGGTAAGATCCCTCAGTGCCAGGGCTATACATCTATAAATTGCTATACATCTATAATTGACTTCTGGGGAATTGCTCTGAAGGGCCTTGAACCCGCACAGATGAGTAGGGAATCTGGAACAGGTAAATACAGGTGAGTTCAGGTGATCAGCAAACACATATAGGCACACCCACATAAATACTGGCAATCAGGGGGAGGTGTCAAGAGAGGGGCTTCAACAAGATTTATACACGCGCACGCACACACACACACACACACACACACACACACACACACATAATGAAAGAAACTACAAACGGTTATTAATGACAAAATATGAGGTGCTGAATACAAAATATAAGGCACATACCCTCCTTCATGGTATCAATATCATTGTGATTACTAGAATCTACTCTAGGGGAAAAGAACCTGGGCCCAGCTCCTGAAAAAGGGTGGACCCCCAATAACTCCCTGCCCTCTGGAGCATGGCCAGGAACCTTATCCTTCAGGGCTCTTTCACAGTACCCCACCTTCCCACCTTCCAAGGGGTTTCCTCCCCTGTGGGAAACCCTTGCCCTGATAACTCATGACTCTGAGCCCATAAAGGGGGATTAGCACTCTTCCAGCTGAGCTGCTCCAAGCTGCCAAGGCTTTCCAGCCCTGGGTCCATCCCAGCCACCTGCCTTCTAATGGCCCTGAGCACAGTCACATGCTCCTGGAGGCTACTGCCTTCTCGCTGGGGTTGGAGGCCCAGGCCATCTTGTGTGATGCTGGGGTTCAGTACATTTTGGGACCCTTTGAGCAGCAGATCTGCCTCATGCCCTGGACATGTGCCAGGGGTTAGAGACCCAAGCCACTGTTATCAGCTCCCAGGCCTGGGTTCCACCATGCACCCTCCTTGTGCACCAAGGCCCTGGCCACTTGCCAGGGGTTGCAAACCTGAGCTGCCTCTCATGGCTCCCAGGGTCCAGCTTCATGCAGTGATGCCTGCACCATGCCCTGGCCGCATGCCAGGGGTTATAAACGCAAATCACTTTCTCCCAGGTTCTGGCTCCATGCAGTGCTGCCTGCACCGAATCCCTGTGCACCACTCTACGTACTGTGTACTGGAGCCAGAGCTGACTTCCGCTTCCCACTGCCACTGGCAGTCTTCTGGAGTTCTTCAGAAGCAACAGGAACTGCCCACACTGGGCAGCTCTTCCTAGCTCTGTTCTGTTTTGTCCCTCTGTGCATCTGCCTCATGCTGAGCATGCAGCTCCTTTTATTCACCTTGGAGAGTCCACCCCCAGGGTTCTAGCAGACCTGGCAAAGCAGGGTCTCAAACCAAGTCCAAGGCTTTTTCCTGCTTCACCCTAAGCAGGACTGGAGCAAGTCCTTGCCTGCCTTTCCCCCATTGGTGGATGGGCTCCACCAATCATGATGCATATTCTCTGAGCCTGGCATGCTGGGCTGTTCTGGTAAGTCTGCCACACTGGCATGGGTAAGTCTCCTGTGCTCCCCTCAGATGCCACTCTCTGAACCTACACACCACCCTCCGCCCCTGCTCTTGGAACTCATGAACTACCCCCACCCCACTCTCCCTAAGGGTTTGCCCAGGCTAACAACCCTCTTATTATACCACTCCACAAGCGTCTTTCAAGTAAGGTGCTCTTTGTCATAGAATCATAGAAAGTTAGGGTTGGAAGAAACCTCAGGAGGTCATCTAATCCAACCACCTGCTCAAAGCAGAACCATTCCCAACTAAATAATCCCAGCCAAAGCTTCGTCTAGCCGGATCTTGAAACCCTCCAGAGATAGAGCTTCTACCGCCTTTCTGGGTAAACTATTCCAGTGTTTTACTACTCTCTTGGTGAAAAAAATCTTTCTAATATCCAACCTAAGCTTCCCTTGCTGCAACTTGAGACCATTGCTCCTTGTTCTGTTAGCTGCCACCAATGACAACAGTCTAGCTCCATCCTCTTTGGAACCACCCTGCAGGTAGTTGAAGGCTGCTATTAACTCCTCTCTCAGTCTCCTCTTCTCTAGACTAAATAAACCCAGTCCCTCAGTCTTTCCTCATAAGTCATGCCCCCCAGCCCCCTCACCATTTTTGTTGCCCTCCGCTGGACTGTCTCCAATTTGTCCACATCCTTTCTGTAGTGGGGTGCCCAAAACTGAATACAGTAGTCCAGATGTGGCCTCACCAGTGCTGAATAGAGGGGAATAATTACTTTCCTTGACCTACCGGCAACACACCTACCAACACACCTGTCTCTCATGTTCAGCCTGAATCACAATCTCCTGCCTGGCCACCTTAACCAGTGTACTCTAGGGTATTCTAATATGAGCAAAAAGATTTTCCTTCCTCTCTGTCCTGGCTCCAAACACACTTTTTTTTAAAGCCTTGGTTTCAATCCAATGTGGCAAAAATATTCAAAAGCATAAGAAACTTTTTTTGGGACAGGAAAACTGTATGCTATCTTGCTGTCACAGTGATCCCTACCAAGTAATGTTGGAGTAATTCCAAAAATGTTTCACTGGGTTTTAGATATGCTAAATGATTAAAATATGTAATTCCATTTCCACTTGGAAGTGAAACAGTCACTATAGATAAAGTCACATGATGCTATCTAACACTCTGCTTGTTCTGTGATGATAAGTAGCATTAATGTTGTGGAATGGGTTACAACATATTGCATAATTGTATCCAGCTGGGGATACAAAATGCCATTCCATATAAAGTAAGATTATAATAGTCAAGTTTTGTATTTATATTGAACCTTCTTTCTGGGGTGACAGTAGACTTTATAAATATTTATTATATATAAATAATATAGCGCTCCCAGCCAGGTCAAGAGGCGCTACAGGGATTTGGGAGTGGGACTAAAGAGTCTGGGGGCACAGGTGCTGTTCTCATCGATCCTCCCAGTCTCAGGCTATGGGCCGAGGAGGGAGAGGAGGATCCACATGGTCAACCAAAGACTGCAGCGCTGGTGTCGTCGGGAAGGCTTTGGCTTTCATGACCACAGCCCGCTCTTTGGCGAGAGAGGCAGCGAGCTGCTGGGAAGAGATGGCCTCCACCTCTCTCCCCTAGGGAAGAGGCTCTTCTCAGCCAGACTGGCTGACCTGCTCCACCGGGCTTTAAACTAAGCCCGCTGGGGGACGGGGGCACTACTGCCACTGCTGGCCCGCTGAGCAATCCTTGCA
>NW_005843282.1:16588-78346 GCF_000455745.1 Alligator sinensis | reverse complement strand
TCAGCAAGTGGGCGGACGAGAATCTGATGGTGTTCAACGCCAGTAAATGCAAGGTCCTCCGCCTTGGGAAGAAAAACCTGCAGCATCCTTATAGGCTCATCAGTGTTATGTTGGCCAACACTATGCAAGAAAGAGACTTGGGGGTCATCATTGACCACAAGATGAACATGAGCCTGCAATGCGATGCGGCGGCTAGTAAAGTGACCAAAACGCTGGCTTGCATCCATAGATGCTTCTCAAGCAAATCCCGGGACGTCATTCTCCCCTTGTACTTGGCCTTAGTGAGGCCGCAGCTGGAGTACTGTGTCCAGTTTTGGGCTCCACAATTCAAAAAGGATGTGGAGAAGCTTGAGAGAGTCCAGAGAAGAGCCACGCGCATGATCAGAGGTCAGGGAAGCAGACCCTACGATGACAGGCTGAGAGCCCTGGGGCTCTTTAGCCTGGAAAAGCGCAGGCTCAGGGGTGATCTGATGGCCACCTACAAGTTTATCAGTGGTGACCACCAGTATCTGGGGGAACGTTTGCTCACCAGAGCATCCCAAGGGACGACGACTAGGTCGAATGGTCATAAACTACTACAAGACCATTTCAGACTGGACATAAGGAAGAATTTCTTTACTGTCTGAGCCCCCAAGGTCTGGAACAGCCTGCCACCGGAGGTGGTTCAAGCGCCCACATTGTACACCTTCAAGAGCAAACTGGATGCTCATCTTGCTGGGATCCTATGAACCCGGTTGACTTCCTGCCCTTTGGGCAGGGGGCTGGACTCGATGATCTTCCAAGGTCCCTTCCAGCCCTAATGTCTATGAAATCTATTAAATAAATGAAGACTTGAACTTGTTGGGTGCTAGGTCTGTTTTTATCTCTAGGTGGGTACCTGAGGTGCTTAAGTTGTCTTCTCAAGGTGAAACAGGAAGACTCATGGAAACAAGGACAGACTGCATACCCAGGACTTTACTTATCAGGTTCTAGTTCATCTTACAAATTCATGGTGCAAAATAAAATATGCTAATAGCTAGAATGCTGTGACTCTTTAAAAATACTATACAATATAGTCATGTGCAGTCCCAATTTTTACAAGTTTTGGGTTTGGGGGGGGGGGGTTGGTTTTTTTTTTATGTATGGTTTTACTGTATAAATACCTTGGCAACACTTGACTATACTGGAAAGATGAAGGGACCGCAGTCTATGGGGAAGTATAGTAGTGTGGAAATTAGAAACCCCTATATATTATTCCATTTCTGCCAGATTCAGTGTGTGTAATTTGGCAAATAAATTAGTCCCTCTACATGCTTGATCCAATGGTGATCTTCTACATGGGACTCAATTGAGAGTGGAATTGAAATGGGGTCTCAGTTTCCCCACTCATAAAATGAGGAAAAATGAAACTTGCCTATTGCACTGGGGTATTGGTAGGATTATAGGGTGTCACATGTCTGAAAGATGCCAAACTCATAAGACAAATTTTATAACTTGAACAGGAAGGGATGTGGCTTTTAGCTCCACTGAAACGGACTGAAGGGAAACTTGGTATTCCAAATTCCTTTCTATTCTATAAAGAATTTGCATTATCCATGGATCCCTGTTGTATGTCATATATACATATACTGAGTTGCTCTACTCTTTAAACATAATTATCACGCATCTTCAGATAGTAAGATATCAAACCAAAATGCAAAATAGAGGAATTGCAAAAGGTGATATATAAGCAGTCTTCATTCAGGAAAGGTAGTAGCAAATTTAAATGTCCTTTTTATGTTACTTTTATTCATATGAATCTCCATATGATTTAAATAAGTCTCATGCACTTTAGATTAAATTCTGCCATAACTCCAGGCAGCTCCAATAAAGTGAAGGACATAAAATAGGGAAATATGGCCCTCTGTGTGCTTTAGATGGATCACTTTACTCCTTAAAGATATATATCTATTAAACACATAAAATAAATAAAAGCCAACTTTGAGTAATTTCTGAAATGCCTCCTTAACAAGGGAAATATTACCTTAAAGTTATGAACACCCCAAGGAGACAACAATATCCATACAACATTTTCTACCTCATGTTGGGTTGACTATAGATTAGAAAAGTGCAACAGCAAGAATTTGTCATGGGCAAGCTGAAATGTATTATCAAAGTGGAGACAATGAAAAATCAACATGAACAATAAAAGCTAAACCACACAGCGGTGAAGGAGAATATGATAGCACTCGATAAGCTATGAAACACCACTTTCTGTACCCACAGATATTGTAAATATGTGCCATAGTTAATTAGCATAGTAACATAGCTCACTACATTGCATTTTAGTTATTTATTTATTTATTTATTTATTATAAGGGATCGTAACACCAAAGTTTTCCAAAACTGACCAGGGCTTTGAGGCCTCTATATTTTGAGCAACAATATGGATTGATTTTGAGGAACTGTTGAGCAGTCAACCTCTTGAAACTGTGCCTAGTTGCTTCCTATCTGCCTTCATTAGCCCCTCTAAAAAAAGAAGTCAAAAAAACTGGTCACGTATTCAAATCTTGGCCATAACCTGGCACACTTTTCCTGAGTATCCAGGAAATTTAATGGATTATGAAGAAAAATTTAGTAAGGGCTGCAGTCAAAGTTCAATAGAAATAATAGAAAGCCTTTTTTCTATTTCTGTGGTTTTGGGTATGAACCTCTGTAACAGTATATCATTAACTTTATATTTTCTCCTTTCAGTTCATCTAAGATGTTAAATCCATTTTACATATTATTCAACACCATTACAATGACAATCACTGAAATCATTCTAATCTTTTTTACAGGATTGCTATATTGAAAATAGTATTCGGGGTCTATACATAACTTTTCCCAGTCTGCAAGACTTTTGTCAGTTTGGCATCTACTGCCCAATATGACCCCAAGCCAATATCCTTCAAGTGTGTGGAAGTTCTAATGTTTCAGGCCAATCTGAATTCAAATGGCCTGACTGTAGGAAGGTTATTACAAAAATGCTACTAGGGGCTGCTCCCTAGTGCACTGAGAGGACACAGCAAAAGATACTGTTTATGTAGTCAGAAAGTGTTTCATTTGCCAGAAGGGTTCCCAGTGTGACTGGCAAATTACAGATCAAGGCATCCTTTGGGCTTTGTTCTGTAATCATTATCATCTAGTTGTGAATTCTTTGTCCTCTTCTTCCCAGTAATAGGTACAAAGCTATGTTGAAGGTCAGACAGTTCCAAGAAAACTTTGGAATTGATTTTGATAAATGCTAGTGTTATAATGTATCCCTCACACTTTTATTCCCCTCTCAACTACTACTGTGGGACCAGTTAGAGTGATAAAATCTACCCAGAGCATATTGCATGGTTTATGTTACATTTTCTATAAGCCGTAATAGGGCAGAAGGGAGAATCTAATTCTACGCAGTAGTGTACATCTGCATTCCTCAGTCAAACAGTGGTTTCATTCTCTTTTGAAATCAACACGTAATGCTCCAAAAAGCATGTTTCAGGGTCCCCCTTTCCTCCCCACACCCCTGATAAGAAAGTTAATTTTGTTCTATCTCCTTTTCTTTAATTCAGATATAAACTTCTAAGAGGCCATTAATAGATTGGGTAGCAACTCTAACAATGCCATTGCTGAACACTTACTGAATAGAGATTTTTGTCAAACAATTTCTTTTTGTTTAAAAAATATAGCAAAAGAACCTCTGAAATGTGATATGCTAATCACTAGGAATATTTATTGCACATTTCCAAAAGGGCTTCTCAGTGGGCCATTTCAGTAGAAAGGTGTGAAATATAAAATATGCAAATGATTTGACAAGTATATCTGCCATAATTATGACCAAAACAATATAATTATGCTGTTATTAATTTGTTATGATCCAAATGACAGAAAGCAATACACATTCTCCCTTAGGCTATCATATTTCTATTCTTTTTAAATGTCTATGAAATATATTGGAAGTTACAATTTTTCCAAATAAAATAAGGCGGCTATATAGAGTGAAAATCACTTCCTGTGAAAAGAAAAGATTTTTGTAATATATAAAAAATGTTTACCCTCTACTGTATATTTTGTCTTATTACAAAAAGGCACCCTTAGGGTGCATCCAGATGAGCGTGCACATGCCTCTTGCCCCGTCTCAAACCCCTTTGAGGTGGGGCAAGAGGCACATGCAGGGATAAAAAAATGTTCCCCACACTGCAAACTTGCAGTGCGGAGAGAAAATTAGATCCCTGGATATCCAGAGGTCAAGCGAAAACCTGGAGGAAAAAAAACAGGTCAGGGCACATGCCCTGAGGCAACTGGAGGCTCAGTCCTCCAGAGAGACTCTGGCAGGAGAATGAATGGGGAGCAGGGGGAACCAACGGGGGTGGGGGGAATGAGCTTCCTGTTCATTCTTCTATTCTCTCCAGCCTCCTGCTTGTTCTCCTACTCATCTCCAGGCTCCAGTAGCTGGAGAAGAGCAGGGGAATGAGCAGGAGGCTGGAGACCAGCAGTGGGGTGGGGGTGAGCTGTTGCTCCTGGGGGGGCCTAGGACCCTGCAGGCAGGGTAGTCCATGTGCTGTTGGGGGGGGGGGCAGGGGACCATTGGTGATGCATGGGGGTGCATGTGCACTCCCTTAGCATGGCACTGCACCACCTCAAAAAAGGTACTGCTGACACTGTTGGTGGTGCCTGTAGGCGGTTCTGCTTGTCCCCCCCCGCCACCAGTTGTGTCTGTGGGCAGTCAGTGATCGCCACTGTCCACCGCTGTTGCTGCTGGTGGTGTGTGTGGATGCTCGCTACTCAACAGCCCTCCCCCCACTGGCGACAGTGCCGGCGTCACATGCAGGAGCTCCTCACTTACCACTGCCACCACACTCCCACCACCACCAGCACTACTATGCCCCACCAGCCACTGGGGGCATGCAGCATTCACGCAGGGGACCCACCCCTCCTAAGCACCCTCCACACCCATCCATATCCCCCCACCCCACTTCCCACCTCCTCCCACAAACCCCACATCCCCTCATCACATACCCACCATGTGATAAGGAAACCCAAAGCAAACATTAAAACATATAGATATTTAGGATTTATTTTTATTGATGCTAGAGACAGTGATAGGCTTCCAAATTTGTTTAACTTTGTAAATATAGCAATAAAACATTGCCCATTTGATCAATCCCCCTTTCTCTCTCTCTTGCGTTCTAATTGTGGAAGAATGTGGATTTTGGGGTATTTTGAAAAGTGAATTTGGGATGCTGCTTCAGCAGTCTAGCTGGCACAAGGGGCTAGTGTCCCCAGATACCAATTGCCTGGGCCCCAGAAGTTCCTAAGGTCAAGTAACTCTGAGCTGCTGGCCAGGGCAGATTTTTGTATTGCTGGGGCCAGGACAGGGCAGCTTTTTATACTGCTGGGGCCAGCACAGGTGATGGCCCTGGCCTCTAGCTCCCCCTGACTGAAGATCTGGGAGGAGCCAGGCAGGGTTATTTTGCCCCAAGTAGCACAATTTACTCCACAACAAAGTGCATGTCTGAGCATGTGCGCTGAGGCAAAAAGCCCCAGCTCAAATTTTCATTGCTTCTGTTTGAGCTGCTGCATGCACACGTGCCTGCATGTGTGGACACACCCTTAGTGTCCAATTCAGGATAGCTTTGGAACCATACCTATTGCTGAGCTTAAAAAAAAAAAAGATAAGGGACATCCCAAGAAATAGGGACTGTATTGCAATATTGTAAATAAATATACATTAAAATGCTGTGTTTTTCACTCTCTAAGCTCATGCCTAAATTTGTTTCATTAACACAGAAAAATGTAAAGGAGTTATCAGTCCATCATACCTTTCCTACATATTTGAAGCAGTATATTTGAGTAAACATCCTGAGGAGCAGTTGTATGTAACACCCAGGAAATTCTAAAAGATGCCTTTCAAAGGAATGAATATAGTAAAAATAATTATTAAAAATAAAAATATTTTCAAACTTATTTTATTATGTTTGAATGCCCACTAGCTGTTTTTTGTAAAATTAATGCAACATTGCTCCTCTCTGAATAGTTTAGTGGACAGTTTAAGTATCAGGGAAAGGGAAAAGTAGTTTGTTCAGCTACAGTATCCTAGCAACTGGAATATCTCAAGTTTTTAGAAGGATGGAAGGAATAGTGGGGCAGGCTGAACCATTCATCTTAAATAATACTGGTGCATACTACAAACATAGCCTTCCCCATTTGATTAATTAACTGGTTCCTAACAGATCCTGATTTTCTTTGAACAAATTTGTTATTGTGTTTTAACATTTGGATAAAAGGTTCTAAGCTTATTAATTGAGAACTGAATTCTATTACCCATAACACTTATCTTGCTTTACAAGAGACCCTCAAGAATGAATGGAACTACTCACAAAATAATCTATTAATTGTGATTGAGCATATCAGAATCTGGCTATAACTTCGTGAAGTTAATGTTGTGGTATCAGAAAACCTTGTTGGAACTAAAATCTTATAATTTAAGTGTGCTCATATTATATGCCTCTGTAAAGAGAGTAAGAACAGTGGCATCTAAAGGATTCAAGTCTGTAAAAATAGTAAACTAGCTACAGTATTAAACTGTTTAAAAAGCATACTGATTGACTGATTGTGTTTAAGCCTGCAAGTCTTCCAAACTATATGTTACAAGGACATGATATCCATCATATTGGCTTTCTAAGTGTATTAATCTGTTTGTTTTTTTTTAATACAAAATAATATTGCCATCAATAAAAGAACATTTGCTCAATGAGGAAATAATTTCCAGCTTGAGAAATTAGAGTTCAAGTTAATTTTCCACCCAGGTTAATAACAGCTTTTTCATTGACTTTAGAGGTATAATCTTGCCCCAGAAGATTAGTGGCTTGTGTTTATATTTTCCTGTTCCTGTGAAGGTATCATGCAACTAGGAGTTATTTCTTCCCTCCTAGACATAGAGTCTGACCATGAAAGCTCCACGAAATGGTTCAGGAAATGGATAGTCTTGTCAATTTTCATTGTGGGTGTTGGCAGGAAAACAGATAAATTTCAATCTCACTGTGTGCATCTACACAAGATGCTAACTGCATAGTAGCCTAATTCTATTGGGAAGTAGTGTGCAGGGCAAAACTCATGCTAATACACTACTGCCCAGTAGTATTACGTTATTGCACACTAAGTTAACATCACTAAAAAGCTATGTGCTGGTGCTACTGCGCAGTAGTGCCAGTTACCGCAGGATGATTTAGTACTTGGTTATGCAAGTACTAAATTTAATGTGCAGTAACTCTGGCACATTAATGAACATGCAGATGCACCCGAGTAGCTGTGAGATCTCAACTGCTTTGAGATCATGGAAAGCATCATTGGACGGTTCTTTTTTCTTGGCTCATTGTTTGGTTGTATTTATCATTGTCTTACTTTGATTTGTTTTTTTTGGAGTGAAATAAAATTTTGAAAAAAAATAACTTTCCTATAAACTAAAACATTTTTCAATTGTCTCTAATGAGGCTTTTTTGGTTGTTTGTTGGGGTTTTTTTAATGAGAAAGTAATTAAGAAAAAAATCTTTCATAAAGCTCTGTCAATCTCAGGAATATTATTAACAAAACATGTAAGTGATAAACAATTATCAGTCCAGACAATTTTGGTATGAAACATAATTAATTTTTACCTGTTGGCTATGTTGGTAAATATATTAAATGCTTGGATAAGAGAAAAGGATTGACTAGTTGCCTTACTTTATCTTATTATACTAAGTATTTCTACTTCCATATTGTGAGGAATGAATATATGTCATTGTCTCCCTAGTTTGGAAACTACTTTGTGGGAAATCTGAATTACACTGAAAAGAACAAAGGTGATGTGGTCCAAACTGATGTAATGATATCTTGAAGCAAAGAATGATTTTCATAGCACATTACATAACAGACTAGGTGTGAAATTAGTTTTATGGTGAATGGACACCCTGAAGGTTGTTAGCTTTTTATTATGTACAAGTTCTCCTACATAGCTGCCTTAGCATTTCTTCTTATAGATAACAAAATTAATATATTATAATAAGTGAATGAATCTTAAAGTGCAATGAGAAATTCATGAATGTCTACTTATCTAATCCCACATAATTATTTGTATAATAATTCACACGTTTTGGTCAATGTTTTACTTATACGATGCATTTTGTTTAGAAATCTTGGCTGCATACATATGTTTGCTACATCTGGTGTATGATCACATGATATACTTTAAGCTGCTTACTTGTAGACTGACAGTGGCATGTGCAGACATTTATTGGTTCTAGGAGTCACATGGGAATCTTTATACAAGTAACTCAGGAGAGGGAGGAGTGGGTGGGATTGGGGTGACACTGGTGACCATGGTGGGGGGTTGGTGGATTGGGGAATTGTGGTTCTTCAGTGGAGGGTTATCCATCTGAGAGGGTGGGAGCCAGGGGAATAAAAATACCCCAGTAAGGGTTGGGTGCTGGGTGGAGTATAGCTCTGAGGCTGGCATGAATGATTATGCTTTCCCAGTCCCAAGGCTGTCCTCCAAAACCTACTAAGATGAACTAGTTAGATTGGTCATACCATTTTTGGCCTGATTTAAACCCCACAAACATCTGCACAAATGGGAATTTAGATCAACTAAACCATAGTTAGGTTGATCTAAATGTAATGTCTGCATGTACTCTTAAAGGCATCATAAAAAGGTGAAGGTTTTCATTAAAGACAAAGTAAGGATGAAACTTATATGGTTGTCTTTGTGGTATCTTTTCATGTATAGTGAAAGGGGATATGCAAGACTTGATAATGGTGTTATGGGATCCCATTGATGCTGTGGTTTTGGGGAAAAAATGCAATGCTTTTTGAGCTAATGCAACATTGAGATGCAAAAAGGACCAGTGCTTTGTTTTCTATGTTGCCCTAAGTTGCAGGATCAGTGTTCAGTCAGGTACCTTTTTATGTTATCCCATATTCTGAATTGGATTTCTACATTTAAATGGTCACATGTAAGAGAGCTCCCATAGCTGGGCGTTTTGTCAGCTGATGTGGCTTCCAGCCTGTAATGCTAAATCTTCAACACCTAGATCTGAATGCCATTCCAAAGTGTTCATGTTTGAAAAGTGCATCATGCATACAATACTTAACAGTGAATGAGCAAAACTTGTATAATACTCTTCTCCCAATCCTTGGAGCTGGTTGGGGAATTTTTAATAACCCAATCGTCTTGTGGGATAATAGTGAATTATCAAAATAGATTTGTTTCCTTTGACAGTACTATTTATAATGAAACTCCCATCAAAACTTCGTTCCTGGGTAAAAATATTAGTGGAACTAAGACCAGGAAGGAGACTACAGAATTTCTCAGTGACTTTTATTTAGTGAACTAACCCAGCCAAAGGATAATCCAGATATACAAGTCCCTTTGATTCAATCAAGGTCTTATCCTAAACTCCCTGCATGCCTTTTTGATGAGACTTTTGTAGGCGGGGGAAAAAAAAAAAAGATTTTTTTCCCCCTCAATGCAGAATTGGGAACATTTTTTTAGAAAGTACATCTTTACAGGACTAGAAAACAATATCTAACTTAGGTTTACTATTGAGTTAAACTCTTTTATCTGGACCTGGGCTTATATTTACATGGAATTCTAAGTGCTGTCAATGGACATTTCATACAAGGTACATGTGTGGAATAATAGTCTGCAGTTAAAAGATTTCATAGTATGGATGGGTGGTTATAGATCTAAAATTTATCTTTAGAGTTTGCATACTTGTAAAGCAGACCAGATGTAAACTGCATAAAAACCAAAACCTATAAGTATTCCCATTAAAATCATGTAACATCCTAACAGACTTCTGGTTGAATGACTTTATGACATGTCCAATCATTAATTGAAATGCATGTCTTGTTAATATGGGAGTATCTTTTGCTGTGACCTGCTTCATATTTTGTCTGCAGTTGGCCTCTCATGGCAGAAATCTGAGTATAGGAAAGTCCTAGAGAAAGTCCTCTGGGGGAAGACTAGAACAGTAAAAAACAGCACAGTTACTTATCTTGAGGAAAATTATAAGAGGCAGTACTGTCCAGGAAGCAGGAATAGTTTGGGGTTGTGTTGATTCAATGCATATCTTTTGACAGGCTCTGCCTCGAGGGCTGCTAAGAAGCCTCTGGCAGAAATTAAAACTGACCCTGACCAGTGGAAGTCCCAAGGAAGGAAGGACAACATTGAAGACATCGCCTGCTGTCTCCTGAGGGCGAATCATCCCTGGAAAAGAGTTGAGTTTCATTTGTACTTCCTTATAGCAGTTATATGGAGAATGACATCTTATCTATAAATATTCGATTCAAATACCTAACTTAGGGTAACAGGAATGAATTAAAGGTACAAGTCTATGTTTTAAAGGTGTTCAATTCCCATTTTCAAAATATTTTGTCAATAAGACTAATTAATTTGGACCTTGGAGAACACACGTCAGTGTTTCAGACACTTTTGACAGGCCTCTAAGGATTTGAACAAACGTACGTTGGTATTAAGAAAAAAAAAGGACCTAGATATTAGTTTTAAATAAACACCCATGTACATCCAGAAACTGCATGAGGCTATTTTTTATATGAACTAGTGGGAAAAATAATCCTATTTTTTCCAGTACATTTGGCAGGAATAGGGAAAGGAGCTAATGTAAAAAAGATGCTGATTACTCAGTTACCTCAAGAACTCTGCTGAAGAGTGGGGAGAAAGTACTTTTGACCCCCTTAATCAGTAGAGTGAAGCTCCTGTCCATGATCTGAAAGAAGCTTACTATTGAAAAGCTTAACTGTTTTACTCAGATAGAAGCTAAAGAATCACCTTTCTACCTAATTCAGAGGAGAGATCAAGAAAAATGTCTAGAGACAGCACACAAACAGCTTGTCTATCTTACTACTCTACCTGAGAAAATAATGATGGCTACTTGCAAAAGTGAGGGAGACTTAATTTATTAACTTGTTATCTTGTCACTTTTCTGTTTTTAAAGCAACCAGCATTGTAGTAGATGCAGGGCAATGTGCTAACAATAAATCATTATAACTGAAATGGCCAAACAGGTATGTCTTTTTTGGTGAGCATTTCAACTTTGAGCCTGAAAGCAAGTAGTAGACATAGAATGTCAATATGCTGCACATAATTTTAAAGTCAGCTTTTGTATTCAAAATGCCAAGTATGGCAACTAATTGCACATTAGCACATGGGGCAAAAATATAAAGGAAGAAGATACAAGCCCTGGCATTGGTGATATTTAAATAGAGGAAAATATTATCTGGTGAGGTAGTTAAAGTGCAATCACTAGAGTTATTCAATATTGGTTTGGACAAATAATGGGAAGTGCAGTACAGGTCTATTTCTGAGGGGGGAAAATGGGTTGGCTAAGATGATGCAGGAGGTACTGTGCTATCATGATTTAACTGTCAATGACTGGGGTGAAATGCAGGTACTATAGAACAGAAAGTTAATAAAGGAGTGAATGACACAGGTGCATCCTGTGTCCTCTCTCCAATGGCTTTCATTTAGTGGATGTCACTGGTGATGACCTGTTCAAGTGTATACTCTACAAGAATAGAAATAAGTGAGTCTGGCACTGAGCAAGATAAGAAACGAGAGAAAGAGAGAAAGAGTATCAAATCTGTTCTCTTTCTTTATATTGTAGAACTATTGATATTTAATTTTAATTAAAAAACAATCAATCTAGCAGGACAGCGCCCATAGCATACCACTATGGCCTCTGCCACATGTTACACTTAAGACATTTTTAACTTGTTAATCACATCTAAAATAGTGATTTGGCCACATGTTCATTCAATAATGGCATAATAAAACAAAGAATAAGTGACAAAGACATTTTGGAGAAGATGCATAATAATAACTTTATCGCTGGTTTCTATGATACATTTAATTGAATGCATTGCCAGTGCACCCATCCTCTAGAGCACATTCCTGTGTGTGCTCCGGAGGCTGGGAGCACTGCTTAACTGATTGAGGGTCCCCGCTGAGGGAGCACAGGGAGGTCCCCTGGCTGGGAGCCCCTATCAGCTGACAGAGCTCCCAGCTGCAGGAGTGCAGAGTGCCTCCCCTCACCCTTCCACCATTGCTGGAGCACCATCAGTGATAAGAGTTCCCAACTGTGGGGGTGGGAGGGACCATGAGCTCTAGGGCTGTGCGAAATGGCACCGTTCTGTTTCAACTTGCGTGTCAACATTTCGATGGAACAGCATTTAATTTTGAATTTTGTTTCGATTCGAAACTGCTGTTCTGTTTTGTTCCATTGCTGTTTCGACGTTTCACCCATAGGCTATAATGGGGAAGCTCAAAACAGCCTGTAACTGTCATTTCTGGCCTGGTGTTGATGAAAATTGCAGGAATGGTAGCCCCTTCCGAGGGCATGAATCCTGCCAAGTTTCAAGGAGATAGGTGCATGGGTTTCAGGGAAACTGCACCTCAAAGTCTTGAAAGCAAAACTCATGTCACGTGTATGTGTTAAGTCACAACAGGGTCAAAACTGCAGGCATGCTAGCCCCTGATGCGACCACAAAACTTGCCAGCTGTCAAGGAGATAGGTGCAGGATGAGTCTGGGTCCTGGGGCCCTGCACCTCTAGCTGCTGACAGGCAAAACTTGTGACATGGGTGGGTGACACTGTGTGTTAAGGTGTGCCATCACTCAACTGACACCAAGGCACAAAGCAGGGCAGTTCAAACAGTGCTGCCTTTTATGCATTTTTTCCATTCCTCCCCCAGAGCACTGGGATTGGAAGGGACTTCAGGAAAGGATGACGGTCACTGGACAGCTACACAGTCAATAAAGAGAGCAGTCCTTCCCCACCATACACCCCTCTTCACCCTCCCTCTCCTTACTTTATTTCTGTTTACATGCAAGCAAGACCAGCTTGAGCTTCGAAACTCAAAGTTTTGAAAATTTCAAAACATTTTGACTTGCCTCATTTCTTTTTGAGGATGTTTCAGAGCTCTCTGTTTCATTTTGATTTCACTGTTTTGAGCTCGAAACGAGTTGAAATAGTGTTGAAATGAAACTGCCGGTGAAATTTTGCACAGCCCTAATGAGCTCCCATGGATGGGAGTTTTGTTAGCTGATGGGGTTCCCAGCCACAGGAGCAAAGATTGTCTGTGCAGGGGGAGCTCAGGATTATGACCATGGGCTCCCCCCATATTGGCAATATGGCATGATGGGATCTCATGCTCAATCCCAGTCATGCCTCCTTCCATGCATCTGTTGGCAGGTGCAGATTGTTGGATTGCGCATCAAATCCCATTGCACTATTTTTTTAATGTCTGTCAGTAATCTATGTAAAATAAAGGCTGCTGCATCCTAGCTGCTCTAGTTGAGCATATTGAAATACAGCATACTGACCAAAGGTGTTTTTTAGCAGAGGTTCACTCACTGTGTATAAAAATGTAGCTGTTAAGTAAAATTACAAGGCAATCTGTAGGATCTGTGAATGTATAGAGCAAAGGAGAGAAACAACTTTGGAAGAAGCTGTGAGGAGGGTGCATGGAGAGAAAATATGGTTACATTGTTCCTTTGGTGTAGGCATCTCTGGCTTCTCTGAAAACAATTTCTGCAAATGACAGGCTAAAGTTCAGATGTAGTTTGACCAGGGGAGAAAGGAAGATTCAGCCTCTTTGAATTATTTTACTCTTTCTACATTTTCTTCTGGCAGTTCAGAGCAGCGATGCTGGCTGGGAGTTAATTGCAGCATGTCTGCAAGCGGGTCATACTGCTGTTAAAAGTAGCCCCAGGGAGTATTTGTAAGATGTCCAGTACACAAACAGCAGACAAAGGAAGAAAGACAGGACATAGGCTCTTCTAGAACTACTTTTAGTTGAGTGGAAACTCCCACCTTGGACTTGACCTGTTTCCTTTGGAATTTTTTCACTGCAGATAAGAAAATGCTTTTCTTGTATCTATACTCAGGTTGCATAAGCACCTTGTTTAAGGGGTCAGCTTGTGCAGGTAGAGCACCTGGAGCAAACTTTATCTCTTATGAAATATGCTGGCCAGCCACAGTCTGCCCATAAACTAGGCAACAAAATTTGAGGGAATTCAAAATGGGGGACTTTGGGAGATGTGAACATAAAGTGGTGAACATAAAGGTGGAAAAAAGAGTCTAGTTAGTTTTGTATTGTAGGAAGAAAAATATCTATGGCATAGCCTGCTGTTGATCCAAGGAAATGTGTTATTCTACTCATCATGTCTAGTAATAAATATAAAAGCAAAGCAGAGACAAAGGTGAAATGCCTTGTGAAAAGCATATACAGTAAACTTGCTGAATTAAATTAATCTTTTTAGGGATAAGTTTACAGTGTTTTTGAAATGAGACAAGCAATTGAACCAAGAAAATGACTGTGGAATTTAAAATGTCAGATCACAAAACTTCCCAAAGAAGAATGCAAAATATATCAGGAAAAGGCACATTAATAATAGTAAGAGGGAAAATTAAAGTGAAGAGAAAGTTGTATATAATTCAGTCACAAACAATAGTTTCAGTAGAAGTGAAGGATCATAAACACTGCCAGATAATTTACTGGATTTCATTTCAGACTTTGAAGGTGTTTAGAAAAAAGTAAATTGGAGAATATTTCCTTGTCTTTGGGCAGGTCTTGAGTCCATCTGTGCATAAATTATTCCCATCCAGAATCCAAACAGTGCTCCACTGACATTGCAGCACTGTGTCCAAGATATAATGGTCTTTGAGATAGGATCTTTGTATATGTGAATAGTGCTTGCCCTGTCAAAAATGTATAATGTAACATGAGGAAATTTGCACAGTATTTATGTCATCACCCTGTACAAGGGAGTCCTAATCCTGCCTAGAATCCCTAAGTATCACTGCATGAAAAATACTATATTTATAGGTAAAAAAACTTATCAGAACTCAAACTGTAGGTTGGGTGTATTACTTTAATTAGTATAACATTGAGAGAAGGTAATAGGACTTCTTATTGTTCACTGGATATTCTGAAACTAATTGTGAATGAAGAATAATACTGAGGATATGAAACATCTAATAGCCTATTGATTTATTATACTAGGTACGTGAAGTAGTTACATAAAATAAGCAGCAGCAAATAATAGAAGTAAGAATAAGAATAAATAAGAAGAAGTAAAATGAACAAGGAAGGAGGCAATAATGTGTTGAACAAAAATTATCCTAACTCTGCTCCTCCTCAAACCCACAAGGGAAACTTTTGAGAACATGGAATACACTGTTGAGTAACTGTAGTACTGTAGAGGCATCATATTAAAGGTGACCAGCAAAGGATATTAAAACACTGTGTATGACTAAAAGGCCTAACAGATGCACTCAGTTATTGTTGTTCATGTCCTATTACCATTACCTGACAAATATCTAGGGATATTTCCTGTTGACTGTACAGTTATTATTGAAACAGGCATTCATTTTCATTAAAAGATATTTTTTTAAACATCCAGAAGATTCACTACACATTAAAATAATAGATAATTAACTCATAGGCAGATTAATTCATGGGCCAGCTGGGCACAAGCCCAGGGGCCTCTACCAATTCAGGGCCCCAGCCCCAGGATCCTCATTGGCAGGGAAATAAAAGCCGCAGTTTTAAACTCAGCATCCATCTTTGGCACCAAGTTTAAAACTGCAGCTTTCAAATTTCCTTCCCTGGGAGCTGGAAGTGGGGCCTCTCCACCAATCAGGCTGTGGGGAGGAGCCCAAAGGGCTAGGGTTGGGTCAAGAGAGGTGCGCTGCACCTGGGGGGCAGGTAGCACCGTGTCTGGGGGAAGGGGGCTGGGCTGAGCTGGGCTGGGAAAGTACTTCATTTGGTGACCGGGAGGGGGGCAGGGATTGAGGCTGGGCTGAGCCAGGAGCACTGAGCTGCTCTGCACCTTTGCAGGCAGCGGTACTGGGAGGGCCTTGGGGGCTATTGCTCTCCCAAATTCATCTTAGCCCCCCACAGCCACCCCTGTCAGTGCCCTGCCTGCCCACAGAGACATGGCACAGTGCTCCCAGCCTGGCCCAGCAGGTCCTCTGCATCTGCCTGGCTGCATGGGACAGCCAGGAAGAAGCTGCCTACATGTCAGTGGAACAGGGGCTGGGCAGGGAGCGAGACTGAACCATGGTGGATGTGGGGAGGAGGACTGCCTCCATGGGATTGAGAGTGGGGAAGTGGGAGGTCCTCTGAGAGGAAAGTGTGTGTGTGTGTGGGGGGGGTCTGTTTGTCTGTTGTGTATGTGTGTCTGTGGGTCTGTGTGTGTGTCTGCGTGTGGGTCTGTCTGTGTGTGTCGGTGTGTATCTTTGTGTGTGTGTCCATGTGCAGAGAGTGACAGTAGAGTGCACTCGCCTGTGTCTGTGTGCTCCTGTGTGCATGTACATTCAACTGTAGCGGGGGTGGGGAGCAGGGAGAAGAGGCGAGCATGTGCCCCCCAGCCCAGCGGGGTCCACTCAGCCTACCTCACCAGCACTAGGAGGGAAAGGGACCTCTCTCCTTCCCCTGCAGCTCATTTCCCATGGGGGAGGAAGCCTCCAATTTTATCCTTTCCCAGGGCCTCAGTATACCTTAATCCACCTCTGATTTAGCTAATTAAATTTAAAAAAAAAATCCTTTTCTCCTCAAAAACAAATTTCAGTGCTTAAAAAGTTACTTTTTCCATTTCCAAAATTTGCTATTTACAGTGGCTGGGGACTAGGCTCTAGGGGATAAAAAAGAAAACAAACTGTCCATAGAGCATTAAATATCAAGGGATGAGGACCAAAAGAAGGACCACATTAAAAATATACATGCGTGTCAAAATATACATACACACACTTGTCTTCAGGTTAAGAAGAAAGGAGAGTATCTTACTATTTATTTATGAATATAAAGGGGTTAAACAACACTGATTCTCTGGTAGAGGTCGACTATAGCCTGCTAAATGAAGAAGGAGAGATCAGTGAGGGAAGGAAGTAAGAATATCCAATAGTTCTAAAATGGTACTAATTGGGGATTTTAACTTCCTTGATATCTGGTGAAAAAATAAGACAGCAAAACATGAAGGGATAAATCCTGTTTCATTTTACATTCCTAAGTGACAATTCTGAAGGTCTATAACTGCCATTTTCAGCACTTATGCATGGTTTGTGATTCAGGCCTGAGCTTCCAAAATGGGAAATATGTGGGTATAAGAGAAATAGTACAAGCCAGTGGGTGTCCCTCAGTGAGATGAATATTAAACTGCATGGGAAGGTTCCCTTGGTCTAGTCTGGGCCAATGGGTGCATCTACAAAAGATGCCTAACTGCGCAATAGCATAGTTTAGTGTGCAGTAAGCACATGCATCTACATGTGTACATGCTTACTGTGCAGTAAGAACTTCTAATTGTGCATAAATTTGATACCTGCAAATGCAGGTATCAAATTTACACACAATTAGTTACTGTGAAGTAATGCACATATAGATGTGACTCGGGAGCAAATCTGTTCCCAGGTCAGCCCTGGCACTAGGGGGGCAGCTTCAGGCTAGCCCCAGGGCTCTGGAAGCCTTTCCTGCCCTAGGGCTGGGCTACCTCTATGGCACCCTCTGCCTCAGGCTTTTAAGAGCATTTTTTATTGGCGGTGGTGGTGGGGCTATGTTTGTTGGCAAGAGAGAGGTAGGGGGGCTCTGTTGATGTGAGGGGAATAAAAACTTGTTCTTTTGAAACATGTCTGCAGTGAGCATGTTGTTTGGGGTGGTGGGAGTGGGGTAGGGCATGGGCAACTTTCTGTTCTAGATTGTTGAGGATACAATTAGATTATCATCTGTCTTGGGTCTTATTTGCACCACAGAGGAATAAGGTCATAAATAACTTGGGAGAAATTATAATACAATGATAGAATTCAAGATTCTAAGGAAGGGAAGACAGTGGATTGACAAAATAAAAATATTGCACTTCAAAATTTCAGATTTCAGCCAGATCAGGAAAAGTATAGGTAACATCCTAGGAGCAGACAAACTGGAGTATAAAGGGGCCCAGGAGGCCTGGTAATTTCCTAAAGGATGTAGTATTTGAGGGTCAACAAGGTGTACCATGGAAAAATAAGGAGAACTGCAGGAGACAGATGCAGCTAAAGAAGGAGCTTCCTAGCCACCTTAAAATTAAAAAGAAACATGTAGTCAATAGAAGGAAGGGTAATTTACTAAGGATGTACACCGAGGAACAGCAAGATTTTGCGATGAAAAAAAAAGGAAAGCAAAGGCAAAAAAAAAAAAAAAAGATACCGGTGTTAAAGACAACAAAAAGGATTTCTATAAATATGTCAGACCAAAAAGAAAGGCCAGAGAAATTGTGAGACCATGGCTCAATAGTGAGCTATTTAGAGAAGATGCAACAATGACAGTTTTCTATGATAACTTTGTCTTAATCTTCACAAAAATAAATAAACAAACAAATAAAATAAACTGCAACCAGACAGTTAACAAAACAATATAGACAAAGAGGGAAAAAGGCTGTGATACCTAAGTCAGAGAACTTTTGATGTATCTGAATGCATTGAAGCCTATTGGGCCCAACCAAAATTATCCCAGGATGCTGATGGAACTGACACCTCTGAGTAATCACAGGATATGTCCTTAAAAACCAGAAAGGCTAATGTAGTGTCCATCAATAAAAACTGGGAAAGGAGGATTCAGAGAAACACAAACCATTCAGCCTCACTTCAGTATATAATGTTAAGTTAATGTAGCAATTTTTTTTAACAAACTCAATTTATAAAAACCTGAAGGAGGATGGAGTGGTCAACCAATATGGATGTGTGAATAACAAATCAGGCCAACCATCTTAATATCTTTCGTTGATAGTGAAATTAATTTGGTTGATGATGGGAATATGGTGGTAAATGATGGGAATACATATTTTGACTTTATCAGTTTTGATACAGCTCTGCATGATGTCTTCAAAAGGAAAGAGGAGAAATGTGAGCTATATAATATTATTGTCACAGGGATATACAATTAGCTAAATAGTCACAAGCGAAGAGTTAACTATAAATTGAACAATATATGAATAGCAGGAGGTTATAAAGGGAGATTAATGGGGGTTTTGCTTTGGAGTCCCATACTATCTAAGCTTTTTGTTAATGACTTGGACACCGGACAGAGAATTTCCTGGTCAAATTGGCAGATAGTACAAAATGTGGAGGAAGTGTAAACACTTGGAGAGGAGGTTGGTTTTGTTTTATTTTTATGTTTAGAGAGAAGTAGTATCTTATGATACTTGCCACTGCTTATATTATTAAATATAATGAGACATAAATGCTTTTTCCAGGAAAATCAAATTGTGTGTCTTTAATCAAGTAGTTTGAAACAAGGATCTTTTGGAAGCCTGTACAATTGCAAAACCTGTCTAGTGGGCAGGATGAAAGAAAGGTTGTGATTCAACCAAATGGCATGAAACCATTTTCATACCCAGGCACATATTATGTAGGGCACACAGCCCATGCCACATGCTGTGCCACGCAAAAATTCCCCCCCACTGCACCACACAGGTCCCTGACATGCCATGCAACTCCCCTCCACCACACCACATGAGCCTTGCATATACCATATAAACCCTCCCTGCCACACCACATGGGTACCTGATGAGTCACCTGAGTGCTAAGGCTATGCAAGTCTTTGGACAGAGCTTCGGATTTGGAGAAGCTTCAGATGCTTTGACATCCAAAACAGCATGTCTGCATCAAAGCACTGGCTTTGTTAGGCTTTCCGAAGAGCTTCGGAAAGGCTTCAGAACCACTTTGGAGATCTGGCCATCGGGTATAATGGGGAAACAATGAAATATCTATAACTTGGTTATTTTTTGTCCAATTTGGATGAAATTCACAAAGATTGTAATCTCTGCTGTGAGCATGAAGCTTGCTAAATTTCAAGAAGATGGGTAGAGGGGTTCAGGGGGAACTGTACCCCAGATTCTTAAAAGCAAAACTAATGTCACGTGTATGTTACACCACCACAGGGGAGTGAAAACTGCAGGGGTGGTGGCTCTGGCTGAGGCTACAAAGCCTGCAAAGTTTCAAGAAGATCAGTTCAGAGGATTGGGGGGAATTGTACCCCAAATTCTTGAAAGCAAAACTCATGTCATGTGTATGTGTTACACCACAGGGCGGGGCGTGAAAACTTCAGGGGTGGTGGCTCCTGATGAGGCCACAAAGCCTGCCAAGTTTCAAGAAGATCAGTGCAGGGGTTTGAGGGGAACTGCACCTCAAGCTGCGGACAAGCAAAACTTGTGACATGGATGACACTGTGTGTGTTAAGGCGCAGTGGAGTGAAAGCTGCAGGGATGGTAGCCCCTGCTGTGGCCATGATGCCTACCAGCTGTCAAGGAGATGGGTGCAGGGGTTCTGGCTTCTGGTGCCCTGCACCTCTAGCTGCTGACAGACAAAACTTGTGACATGGGTGTTTGTGCAACTGTGTCTGTCTTAGGGCGGGGTGGGGTGGGGGGAACTACTGCAAGCCTGGCTGCTAAGCTACTGTGTTACCAGTAACCAATCAATCATGAATAACTCAGGGACCAGCTCAATACACAGTACCTAGCTAACTTAGCCAGTTATTTACCATCAATCAACATCTACAAAAGCAGAAATTAAGGAGAGGAAATAATCAATACAGATAATCAACTGCCCCAAGACACAGACAGTCAGTTGCACAAGCACCCATGTCATGAATTTTGTCTGTCAGCAGCTAGGGGTGCAGGGCCCCAGAACCCCCTTGCACCAATCTCCTCAACAGCTGACAGGCATCACAGCAGGGGCCACCATCCCACAGCTGTCACTCTGCTGCACCTTAACACACATAGGGTCACCCATATCATGGGTTTTGCTTGTCTGCAGCTTGAGGTGCAGTTTCCCCCAAACCTCTGGACCAGTCTTCTTGAAACTTGGTAGGATTTGTGGCATCACCAGGAGCTACCACCCCTGCAGTTTTGACCACCCTGTATTGTAACACATAGACGTGACATGAATTTTGCTTTCAAGAATTTGGGGTACAGTTCCCCCCAAACCCATGACTGATATTCTTGAAACTTGGCAGGATTTTAGACCTCAATAGGAGCTACCATCCCTGCAAGTTTCATCCAAATCAGAAAAAAACCAACCAAGTTATTGATATTTCATTGACTCCCCATTATATCCTATGACCGGATCTTCAAGTTGGCTCCGAAGCTTCAGAGCTACTTCGGCCGGATCGAAGCAGAAACCCAGTCCAGAGCTCTGGGTCGGATCCTTAGCATCTGAAGTGGCTGGATCTGAAGCCAGATCAGATCACTGCCAACTCACACAGGCATACTGAGTGCCTCCTAATGCACCACACTGGCCCCAGCAGCATGGACTTGCTGCACCATGGAAGCATCCTGTGCACACAGACATACCATGCTGTACATCCCTCCACCACATACCACCTTCACCTTCACTGCTATGTAGTGGGTGACTCTTGCTGCCCTGTACCAGTGAAGGAATCATGAAGGGTCCCCATATTCTTATAAACCTTCTGGATACAGGCTCTCTCTGCCCCACAGGCTGTGCCACTCTGCCCTAGCCCCACAAGTGGGATCAGACAATGGAAGATGGGGAGGGTGGGGAGGAGGGAAGCCCAAGGACTCTGGCAGAAGCAAAAAGCAGTGAGGGCAGGTACACCCAAGCCAGGACTTCAGCATAACCCCTCAGGATTTGCATGCAGCCATCAGGTAGATAGGCCTGCTGGAATTTTATAGTTCTGTACCAGTAGTAGCAGCTTCTGCTTTATACACTCCCTCCAGACAGTCCGTGGAGCATATTTGAATTATATGCTCACATATATACAATCATAGGATCATGGAAAGTTAGGGTTGGAAGGGACCTCAGGAGGACATTTAGTTTACCCCCCTGATCAAAGCAGGACTGTCCCCAACTAGATCATCCCAGCCAAAGCTTTGTCTAGCTAAGTTTTTTAAACCTCCAAGGATAGACCTTCCACCACCTCTCTGGGTAACCTGTTCCAGTGTTTTACTACCCTCCTAGTGTGAACATTCTTCCTAATATCTAACCCAAACTTCCCTTGCTGCAGCTTGAGACCATTGCTCCTTGTTCTGTCATCTGCCACCACTGAGAACAGTCTATCTCCATCCTCTTTTGAACCCCCTTTCAGGTAGTTGAAGGCTGCTATTAAGTCTGCTCTCAGATTCCTCTTCTCTAGACTAAATAAGCCCAGTTCCTCATAATTTCCTCATAATTCATGTCCCCTAGCCCCCTCACTATTTTTGTTGCCCTCCTCTGGGCTCTCTGCAACATCCTTTATGTAGTGGGGTGCCCAAAACTGAACACAGTACTCCAGACATGGCTTCACCAGTGCTGATCCGAGGGGAGTACACACTTCCTTTAACCCACTGGCAACACACCTACCAATGCAGACCAGTATGCCAGCAACAAGGGCACAGTGTTGACTCATATTCAGCTTATTGTCCACTGTAACCTCTAGGTCCTTTTCTGCAGAGCTGTTGCCGAGCCAGTCAGCCCCCACCCTGTATTGGCACATGGGATTTTTCCATCCTAAGATCAGGACTTTGCTTTTGTCCTTGTTGAGCCTCATGAGATTTCTTTTGGCCCAATCCTCCAATTTGTCTAGGTTACTCTGAATCCTAGTCATACCTTCCAACACATCCACTACCGCCCACAGCTTGGTGTCATCTGCCAACTTGCTGAGGCTGTACTCTAAACAGTGTTCATTTCTTTTAATTCATCCATTGCAGTGAGTATAAAAGTAGATTATAAATCATTCATTTTCTCATTAAGCACTCAATGCTCAGGATTTCTAAGTATTATGAAAAATTCTTACTTTCCTCAGAATATAATTTAAGATCGTTGCTAGAAGGCTCGTAAAATGGTACCATGAAAAAAGCATAGATACTAGCCTAGCTGTAAGCCCTAATCATAGTGGGCATGTCTACATAAGATATTTACTGCCTGCGGAGCTGCCTAATTAGCTTTGCAGGTAATGTCTCATCATCTGTGTGTGCAGCCCTATTAGGCCACAGTAAACTAATAAACTCTGCCACAGGTTAGTACTTGTAAATACAAGTATTATCCTACAGCATAATTTTTTAGTGCACAACAACACGCATGTAGACACTGATAGAGCTGGCTAGGGCACAAGGATGCTTCAATGCATGGGCTGTCTGCTGGCTTGCCCTGAATTGCAGAACCCTCATGCCCCAGCCAGCCCCTCTGTAGCATATTGACCTGGGTCAGAGCATCCCTGGGATGGCAAGCTGACCCTCCTGGGTCTCCTGTGTACATATTCAAATGGCATGCCTAGGAGCAATAAACTCCAGTACATTATATGCTAGAGTTTATTGCTCCAAATTATTTGCATGTGTAGATGTGTCCAGTGTGGAATTGAACTTTTAATCATGTTTTCCTGAAACAAAGAAAAGATGTAGGTGTCCTTACCTGCCCTGAACTAATTGCTAGGAACTAGTAGTATTTTTTGTTCATTTTTAGATTATTTTGCATTTTTAGATTGATCCCAATGTACAGGACTGGAGAAAAGGAATAGTAGCCAAGAAACTTTTAGGTGAATTGTAGATCTGATTTGGAGCTCCTCTTAAGCTGTGATGAGAATCCTAGACTGCAGTCATGTCTATAGCTATCAGGCTTTTAATTCATTCAACTGCTAACCTCACAGTGAAAGTTCAAGGGTAAAGTGATGTGCAGAAGAATAGAGGTGGTTGGTTTGGAACTAAAGAAGATATTTCTGCGTACTCATGCTAAGTAAAATTTAAATTTCATGTAGTCCTTGCACACTTTACAGCATAAAGTTCTTTGATTTTTGTAATCCATTTCCACCCCCCCCCCGCCTTAAAAGAAGAGGGGCTTACAAATTATACTTCCTTCCTCTCTTGAGAAAAAACTTACACGGTGGATGTGATTAAATAGTATGATCATGGACACATATACTATGCAGATAATAGATGATCACTAGCAATGCCAAAAATGTGCTTAAATAAGTAATATTAATTTATTTGCCTATAATTTGTGATATTCAATCTAAATCAGCCATAGATTTGGTATAATAAATAGAGCTATGATATTTTTATTTGCTTCTATATATTGAACTTCTATATATCCAAAAGATTTTGCTTTATATAAAGCCGATCAGTTACTTTTTAGAAATGTTTTTTCTTTGAAAATGTCAATTTGTAGAAAGCAAAAGTGTTCATGGCAAAGGCTTATTCTAACTGATGTTCCATTTTGACATTGTCATTGTCAAATTCACTGTTTTCAAAATGAAAGGGTTCAGGTTTAGGGTTAAAATTCAAGTCCATTTTGGAAATTAGATTATGTTAAAGTTGAAATTAAGACACCATTTCAATTAACTTGATCCAAATATTGTTTGCATTTTTTCATTTGTAAACATTTTCAGGGCTCTAATTTTCATTTTGATTCATGACCCACGTGCACCCCCTATGCATCACCCCTGATGAGGGATATATTATGTAAATGTCAGAAGAAGGGTGGGGCATCTCACCAAATGAGCAAAAAACCTCTTCCTCTCTTTGCTGTAGTCGACAAAGACTCATGCCTGGAAAGACTATGAAACTGTCACAAGCTCCAAAGAGCCTGACTATATAGCTTAAACTGTAGAGGTGACTAGCTCAGTCTTGTGTTAACTTCTCATACATGTATTTTTATTTGAGAGTTGGACTACTGTGAGCTCATATAGTCTGTTGCACATATATCTGTTCTGCTCGATCTGCAGAGGATCTGGTCTCATCCTGAAAGTCTGATGTTTTAGTTTAGTTCTGAAGAAGCTGATGTTTTTAGCCTTGAAATCCGGTGGTTCAGTCACAATGTTGTATTTCATGCAGTCATGTTGTGTTCAGTACCAGTATCTGAGAATGGTCAGAGTGGAAAAATTCTTGATAAAATAAATGTCTGTCACTGCAGAGGACCCAGTGTAATAACCCAGAAAATCCTTTCCACTCTTATGTTAAGTACTCATTGCTATTGAGAGTGCAACCCCAGGGAACTCTTTTATAGGTATTTTACTTCGGTCTTGTTTTCTTGTAATCAGAATGGAAATAAGTTAATCAGAAAATAAGTGTTTAATTGTCGTATATGTAGGATCCCAAACAACAACCAGCTGAACAAACCAACAGCTGCTTCTTACAATTTCTAAATATAAGAGTCACAGAAGAGTAATACCCACTGTGAGAATATAAAGGTATTTCCATGGGGACTCCAATATGAACATAGAATAAAATTATCCCTAACCGGTTAAGAATAGTAAAGGATTGCAGTAGAACAGAAAAAAAATAATTGTGATTAAAAACATGGTGCATTCAGCTAATAAATAATGAAACACTAAGAAAGTGTATTGGTAATAACACTATTAAAGTTAAGAGCAGAAAGAAGCCATTTCTCTGTAAAATAATGATCTTACACACTGTGAACAATTTAACACACCTCTGAAGATTTTGCTCCAGTGGATCAAAGAGAATGTTATGATCAAAGGTGCTTTTTAGAGATGTAAAGGAGAAGAAAGAAAATAACCTTTATTGAGTGAGCATAAATTCACCATGGCATTCATGACCCCAAACAAAATGAAGTCCCATGTTTTGAGCCAGAAAACAAACTAAAATTTTGTTTATATATTAAGAAACATTTTTTCTTGGAGATAAACTAATTGGAAAAGAATATTGAAGGAGTGTTCAAGAAAATACACTGCAAGTTACTTACAGATGCTTTAGTACTAAAGAAAAGAGTTTATTCTTACCCTTTGGGGACCTATGTGAAATGAGTTTGGTGTCCATTTTAGTTCCCTACAAATTGGTATTTTGTTGTTAGTCTCAGAAAGGTCATGAACTGAAGATGATTTAATTAGTGTCTTGAACACAGTACTTCCAAGTCTGGATGAGATATATTTTTGCAGCAGGCCAGGATTGGAAACTTGTATTGCACTTGTGTAGTACAATAAATTCAGAAATGTTAAAAGAACAGTCTCATTTTATTACCTCTTTGCTTTTATTGGTCATTCAATGGGAGTTAGAACAGGCTTCTTCAGGTCAGCTAGTGCTGTTAACTAGGGACAGTTAAAATTTTTATCTATATCCTAGAACCAATCTAAATTAGGATGACTTTGGTTTCCAGACTTGCTGTATCCAACAATAGCTGCTCATTTAACCCAGGAGTTGATGCTATTCACAGAGCACTCAGCTTTCCTAGTCAGCTCTTAAGCTTTCATTTGTTACCTGGCCAGTAGGAGTCTCCTCAGACACTCCTGTCTTTTGGCAATCCTTGCTCCTACTACCATTTATTCTTCCAGATACAATAAGAAGGAAGTAGTTACTTGCCTCTATATTTGCCCTCTTCCAAAGCTCTACTGAAATTTGGGGTCAAGATACAAAAAAAGAGCTCTTATTTATTATATTAATCTGGTTGTATATAGTGCTTTGAACTTTCATATTACAGTAAAAGAGTGGATATTTTATTCTAATAGAATTTAAAATCAGCTTGTATTTTTACATTTTATTTTAGAATTGGAGAGTTGTTGTAGCTAAGATGGCCCAAGAAATGCACGAGAAGCAAAGATAGTTTGTGATATCTTTCATTGGACCAACTGTAGAGTTGGGAGACCTTTTGAACAAACTCTCAGGCATCAAGTGCTGTTCATTAGGCTGCTTCTCACTCAGACCTGAAGTTCTCCTGACTATTCAACTGGTTCAATAAAAGCCATCACAAAAAATTGTTTCCTCTCATCACCATGGGTAGGCATTTTTAATAATTTCCTGAAAGTAAATAACAGTCACTGAAATAGCTCTGTATTTTCTCTGGATTAAATTAAGTATTATTCACAAGTTACTACTGTGCTGTGTGAGACAGTTTTGGATTTAGGCATCTGAGCCATTTATAAATGTCATGGATTTTTTCCAGGTTTAATCTGGCCTACAGCTTTAACTATATACATGTGAACATCTATTGTCTGAATTAAAACTAACTCCAGTCTGAATTAACTAATCCTCACTGAATGAGGATTAACGATAATGCAGACTAGGACAATCTGAATTAGGTAACTTTGACTCTATTAATTAACATATATATAAAGCATTACCTTTAGGGGGAAAAAAAAAAACAGTCCTTAGGAACTCAGATAAGCAGATAAGCATTGCACATATCAGTCTTGGCAATGGAAACTCAACTGCATTTCTGCAAAAATAGTAGAGGCTATCAGGCACAAAGTAACACCTTTACAAAATCTAATGTGCCAACAACACCTCACCCTGCTAAATATCAGGTCAGTTACAGCTTTACTGTAACAATGTAGCAGTGCTAAAACAGGCTTATTATCACCTCCTAATTACTCCCAGCCTCTGTTAAGGGGCTGTCAAGTGTATAGACTGTGTATAGCCAGTGCCCCCTCCTGTGATGGTCAATGATTGTCTATTAACACTTAATTGAAATTTGATTCAAACTCTGTGATGCAAATCAGCTAACACAGTTTAGAAAATACTGAGCACGTCTGCAATTGGCCCTGATGTCCAAGCAAATCCTATTTTAGATATCCAAGAAATTTTATAGTTCTATAAAACTCTAGTGTATAGAGTATAAGAACAGATATATAAGCTTTATATTCAAAGGAACCTGTTGTCCACCAAATTTATGAAAGAGAATACAAGCACAAATATTTTCCTCCCCCCCCCCCCCCCCCCCCCGGACCCAATAAGTACCTCATAATTTGGTTCTATTGCCTGTATTAATTTGGAGAGTTGACTTTTTAATCTATTTATTTATTCAGTCTTAGTTGTGGCCTGTGTTTAAACATTGAATTGTTCCATTTTTAACTAGATTAGTAAATTTTTACCAAATTAATTTAGTAATGTTCTTTCCTAAGTATACAATTATTGCATGTTCTCTTTAATAAAATCAATAAAATACACAACATTGGTTAATTCCATCAAATTGCATCAATTGGATTGTAAACACTGAGGGTACAAGTAACCTTAGGTAAGAAATGTGCATGTCATTTGGCTGTGTTTCAAAATTAATCCTTTAGTCCATGATACATTACTGAGAAATAAAATTGCAAATAGCTGCAAGATTGGCCACAGGAACATAGAAAACTCATGAATCTTAGCCGGACTGATCGGAAGGTTTCTAGCAAAAATGTGATTGCAGTAAATCCCCTAAAATCTTGCAAATTAAAGGGGAAGAAACCCAGGAAATCTAAAAAGTAATGTTCCTGAGTCCTTAATTATATAATTTCCAAGTTCAAGTTTTGTTTACAGGGTGACACAAGAAGCAGAACTTGCAGGGTCTAGTTCAAGTAATCTACGTGAACAAAACCATCTGCTGCTTGCACCTATCCCATTAATTCCTTACATTTTAGGAGTACATAATAAAGATCTGATTTCTCAATAGAATCTGATTTGGGACGTGCTCAAAGAATCAATTGAAACCATAATAGACTCTTCAAAACCTGTGGTAAATGCCCAGGAAAATGAACAAGTTTGAAGTTTAAAGGAAAAAGCTTGCAAATTGATCAGACATAATTACCTTAATGGATGCTGAAGGAGAAAAGGGTCAACTGAAAAATCTAATGACAAAAAGCCTTGCTGTTTGATTCCCCTTCCCATTTCCTTTCACTCCTCTCCCTGCCTTTCACTTCAGTCTGCATCAAATTAAGGAAATACCAATACACATTTCAACACTCTAGTTCAGTAGTTCTTAACAGTTTTAGACACAAGGCACCCCTCACTGGACTCAAGGCACCCCTCAAAAATGCCAGTTCTTAGTTTTCATGTTGTTTTTTGACTACTGAAAAATAATAGAACAATTCAGCTGTTTCAGAGAACTCAGAAAGTGCACACCAGATCAGAATGCTTTTGTTACTGCTTTCTATTTGAAATCTCTGGCTGCGTCCAGATGAGTACAGCCGTGTAATATGTAGCACTGCAGACACATCTGCAGTGCCACATGCCACACATTCAGTTGTTCTCTGTGCTACAATGAAGCAGCACAGAGGGTTTTTTTGACCCCTGGATATCCAGGGGTGAAAAAAAACAGAGAAAAAAAGTGAAGTGGCGCATGCATGAGCAGCATGTGTCATTCAAAAGCAGAGTTGGACCACCGAGAGCCACACTGGCTGCTGGCCAGGCGCTGCACAGTAGAATCACCTCTGCTGCAGCCCCAGGAGAGCAGCAAGACCCCAGGTAAGGCTGCTGAGGCCAGACCAGTGTTGGCCCCAGCCTCCCCTACCATTCCTGGAAAAACTTTCCAGTGCATCAGAGGGTGTGCGGCACAGGCATTCCCCAGGGACAACTAGCAGTGGCGCAAGGTGTGCTGCTGCTAATTGCCCCCCGGGGAACCAAGTACCCACACCATGTGTGGCTGCAGCCTCTAGGTTTACCTTGTGAATCACATCTAGGTATTTGCACACCTCACAGTGCTTATATTGTGCAACACCCTGAAGCACTTTAAAAGGATCACACAGCAATGCGGTTGGGAATCATTGCTCTAGATTTATACTTCTCTTTATAAGAAAATGTCTCTCACTTGGCAAATCTCTTCAGCCTCATGTAGCATCAGGAGAATTATCCTCTAGTTATATATTTTCAAGTATATATCATACCCTGGGCAGTATTTGCATTCTAAATATACATCAAATGTTATGGATGTGTCTATAATTCCTCTAAATACCGATTGACTGGGGCATAGAGTCATGGTTTGATTCAGAAGAATAATATTAAAATTAAGTATATGGTTGTAAAGGGAAAGCAATGGGTTTAATTAAACCCAAGGATTAGAAATGGGACTGAAGGTATTACAAAAAAAATGAATGTATTACTGAATGTCTCCTTGAATTTGGCTCAGTCTTTGAGCTCATTCTCAAAGATATTTTCATACTATAATTGGTGACAGTGGCTTTGGAATAGCAATGGTAAAAGGGAAGCAATAAATGAAAACAATATGAAAAGGCCCAGCAGCCATTAGCCAATATGATAGTTCAGAAGAGAAAATTCTACCTGCTTAAAATTAAATCAAAGATGTGCTACTGTGACATTTCTGGGCAGAGTACATTTTCACTTTCCTCAAAGCTGACTATTAACATGCAAAGAAGCTAAGGGGTATACTCTTATCTCACTGCATAGGGATTTATGCAGTAGATGAGTGATTCACAAAGGGAACCCATCCTGAAAATGTTTGAATTTAGTGGCATTACTTAGGGCAGTGAAGTTACTCAAGTGTCTTTTCAGGACTGGGTTTTGAGTATGGATAAGCTTGCAAAGGAGAGGTAGAAATACAGCTGTGGAAGAACTTTGCACATAAACCAGAAGTCAGATCTTGCAGGTGTTTGGTGATAGTGTTGATTTTGATAATATACTTAACCCTTCCCCCTCCACTCCTCCCCCCCAAAATCTATATTTGTCAGCAAACAGGGCAGGGGGTAAGAAGTTAAGATAGATGACAGAATTTACTCTTAAACAATTTGCCACGGAGTTATTGTAATAATCTTAATTTCATGCAGCAGGGAGTTTAAAGGAGAAAGTAGGGCATGTGGATGAATATCTTAAGATGAAAAATTAACTAGGTGAATATTGCTAGAATTCATGTAACTTTTTCTTTTCCTTGATTTTTGTTCTCCCTCCCAATATTGGAAGAGCTATAAAAGGCAAAGGACAGGAAGGGAGAAGCAGCAGATAGCATTTCATGCAAGTGGTCCTTTTTATCCAGGGCTACCATGAATGCATCTTCAACCCTACTGTGCTCCACAAGCCCTTTTTTCCCCAGCCGTAAGCTGTGTCTCAATTTGTTTTAGGCATTACAAAAACTTTGTCAGACATAAGTCATGTTGTTCTCAGGTTAGAGTTAACAGGAAGTGCCTGGCCTTCAAGACCTGACTTTTACCTTTTATTAATAACCACAGAATTCCTGACATTCCTGTACTTGTGCATCCAGAGAGGAAGCAAAGGTGTCTGTCACAAAATCTCTATAAGTTTACATGGACTAAGGTCATTTAAACTGAAGCCATGTAATATGAAGTTGTTTCCAGTAATAGAATATTAGCCCAAAGCTATCATTTTGTAGGAAAGAAAACAGTTTCTAATAAGTAGTGCAGTTGCTAATCGTAATGGTGCCTGCAGCATTGCTCCAGGCTAATGCTATTGGACACTGCTTGTGTGTGTGACTGTGGGCCAAATTTATTTCTGCTACTGCCACTGAAGTAAATGGCATTATGCCAAGCATCAATATGGCCTGTGAGGTTTAGCATGATGATAACATTTAGATTTTCAAATGTGGGACCAAATCCTGCAGTGGTATAAATTGAAACTTGCCTGTGTTCTCCAATATCATTGTATCCATCTGTTTATGCAACTATTTATTTTGCACAGTCAGGCAATCATTTCAAACATAGAAATGATAATCACAAGCAGAAGATTAGAGGCCAGGTTGCAAACGTGTCCCTAAAGTTAATGGGACATATTTAGAGGCAGCATAAAGCAGCTGATTTAGAGTTGATGAAATTATATCCTTTACACCAAGGCTAAGTACAGACAGTCAAAAAGCCCAATGCTGAATCAATTCAGTCTTCACAGGTTAGTCTAAATTGCAGAGATTGAACTGATAAGCAAGTTGTTGCAGGGCACTAAGGTGTCTGCTCCTTTAAGGGCAGAAACTGCCTAGAGAGAGGACCCTAGCAGCCAAACAGAAACCCCACAGGTGCAGGTTACTGCGGCAGGAAGCTAATGAGAGAATTTGCCTGCACTTGTATCTGGTCAGTTGGCCGGAAGAAGGCAGGGCCCTGGACTCATAAACCCCAGGTCTGAGACAAGAGAGTTAGTTCTCTGGCAGCAGCCAAGAAGGAAGGACATATCCTAGAGGAAGCTAATTGGAGGTGCTTGGCTACCTGTTCTGCTTCTGGTAGGATTAAGGAGTTATAGGAGCTCATAGGTACTGGGGAGGCCCAGTAAATTGAGAGAGAAACTTGTCTTTTAAAAGGGGATAGAGTGTGGACCCTATGTTATGCTTGTGTTGTAGCCCAGGGGCTTGTGCTTTCTCTTGTTATTTAAACCAGTGGACTGAGCTGAGGCTGTTGGGGAGGAGGAGACCTCATTGGGCCACATTATAGTGTGGCGACCCCAGCACGAGAGAGGGTGCAGTGACAGGGGTGAGCAGACCCCAGTGCCAGAGGGCATAGTTACTGAGGCTGGACTAAGCTGAGGCCTCAACACAAGAAGACAATGTCTACATAACATCTGGGAGGCGTGGGGCATGATAAAAGGGCAGTTTTTGAATCACACAGCTAGCCCATAAGGCTTGGGGGTATTGTAAGGCACCTCCTGAGTGTGGGACCTAATAAAGGGATCCAGCAACCTACGGGGTTTAGGGGAGCCTGTCAGAACTGTGACCGAGCAGCAACTCAAGGGCAGCCTCCCAATCCATCATTTATATCAGGAAGACGTGGCAGGTGAGGTTAGCAGGCACCTGTAGGGTGCAGCTGGCATGGTCACGGTGCCCTAGGGAACATCACGGCCATCCCATGGGTGCCTGTATCATGACACAAGTGAAAAAATATTCACTTTTGATTCCAGAAATGCAGCCATATGCCTGCAGTGGCCCAGGCCAGAAGCTGGGGTTGCTAGAGTATGCCTTCCTGCTCGGCTGGAGCAGGTAGCTTGGGCCAAGGCTAGTCTACCCACCCTGTGAGGGATGGTTTGCTGGGGAGGTGCAAAACACCCTGGAATGCTGGAGGACTGTGAGTTAACTTGCATCTGGAGGGGATCTGTGATGCATTGATTCAACCTAAATCTGTAAAGTCTGATACTACATCTATCCAGGTTTATCTTAAACCAGTTTTGGCCATTTTGAAAGTGGTTTACGTGAACTGAACTTCTGTTGTGTTACACATTTGTACCAGTTCCCGATCACTTTTACTGATTTATGTGTAGTTTCTGTCCCTAGCCCAGATGTGTGCTGAACTCTTGATTCAGCTGTTCTCATTCACAAATAGGATTGCTGCACCTCAGTCTTGACCTTTGTAAACAAATTGAGCAAATCCATTTCTCTGTACACTTAGAGGAATGTGCATTTCATAAAGTATACATGAAAAAAAATTATTCCATGAACTTTGAAAATTAGAGCTCATTATGGTATACAGTGCATTTCATAAATGAGGGGAGACAGTGAAAGTATTTGATTCCCCTGAAACCTACCATATTCTCGTTAGATAGCTTCTGTGTCACACTTCTATTATAGTTCATCAATAAAAGTGCTTTAAAATTTCAATATAAATATTTTATCTCTGGAGATAAAATACAATTGAGGACCTGAGGAGGGGTAGGAGATAATATAACCTAGATTTTCAGTGAAATTATATTACTAATTTTTAAAACTATTTATTAAATACATACACAAATAAACAGTCTCCAGTCTTCTAGCCTGTGTTTATTACTGATAAACCAATACATGGTTATAGTGCAAGGATTCTTCATTTTTATTTTTTTTTTGTCAACACCTAGGTGAAGTAGATGGATTTTTCTTTTGGCTTGTCAGAAATTCATATAGGAAAATTAAAGTGAATAACTAAGTTCACACTGGTAGTGATGGTTAGTGGCTGCTGCTGATATAATTGCCTGTTTCCCTTACTTGTGAAATTAAATTGCCATGAGTACTAACATTCTTATTTTCTTTGTTTAAGCAATTACAAGCTGCCCTGTGTCTTGAGACCATGTTCTATTCAGTAGCAGTAGAAATGAAAGGATTCTTTTGAGGTGGTTTCTTTCTACAATGTATGTTCTATTGGTTGGCTAATTAGCCAATGGCTTTGGGTTCAGCATGACTATTGTACTGATAATACTAATTTTAATTGTGCAAATGTGTTTGACATTTGGTTGGTAGCATTTTCTTTTTAGAATTATGACTTCCTTTCATTTTAGTCCTATGTGGCAAAATAACATTTCCCCCTAATTTGAAGTGAAGCTGAAATACTAATTACTTGATCTTTGTTAGACACAAAAAATCTTGCTGGTTGTTTCTTTTTTCTATGTCAGGATAAGTAACAATTCTTGCTATTAAAAGTATAGGACTTTTTAAAAGAAAGAAATATCAGTTGGGGTATTGTTGCACAGTATGTGCGCTAAATTCCTATTAACTGTAATGGGAATGTGACCTGCATGTGAGAATGCAGGTCTGGGCTGTAATGGAAGATGTAGCCTTTCTAGATGGATAACATATTTTTTATGTGCACAACAATATGTAGCATGAATGCTACTAGGTAATTACTGCCCTTTGGTTGTATTGGTTGCTTTTTATTGTATTGATTATCTTTATTTTTTATTATTCTTTCTAGACTCCTCTAGACCTTTCCATTTACATTGTAATTTGGTATCTATCTTACAGTATGTATCTATTCTACAAAGTTATTGTTTTGCTGTTTGAAATTGCTTTTGAAGTTTAATTGTGTAAAGTGCCAATCATTCACAGCTCCAATTAAAAGCAACCTTCTAGTTATATCCCTACTTCAATTTTGAGCTAAGTGACTTGATGACTGTTCCCTTTCTCCTTGTTAGGGTTAACTGACAGCATGACTATGAATATCATGAACAAACCACTTTATTATCTTCAAACTATACTGATTTTCATAATCTGCTGTTTTATGACTCCTTTTGAATAATCTCAAAATAACAGATATATGAAAAAAGGAAAATAAACTAACATTCCATTATTTTTAGCTGTGTCTGGGTGATCTTGGATATGATCTTTCTAGTCAATTTTTACTATTTTAAAAAAGAAAAAAGAACTGCCTGAGTTTTACCTGTTGCTGTGACTGAGTTTAGAAATGTAATCTCCCCAGCATCTCTATCAGATCAACACTTTCATAAGGAAGGTCTAATTTTTGCTTGTTTATGTTTACTTGTACTTAGTCACTGAAGTCAATTTTTACTATGCAGTGTTCTAATTGCATTGTAAAAGTTACATATTTATGCAGCATTTTAAAAGGAAAAAACCGATACATTATTCATTTCTACTGGCACTAGGATGATATTATGAAAACATGATTTTTTTATACTAAAGCTATAAACTATATACATAGACCCAATATTTGCTACCATATTTGTAGTCTACCATTTCCTTAACAGGCTCATAAAAATAGTAGCTCAACAATTTAAGATAGCATCTGTTTTCTACGAGAGTTACTAAATAGCTTAAAAAATTTAATGTGCTTCCTCATATAAAAAATATGTTCATATTTAATTTTCCCATTTTCATGGCCAATTTAATATTTTGTTTAAATTAAAATTAAATATTTGGTTTTCATTTATTTCCTAATTTTTAATTATTGTTTTCATTTCAAAATAAAAAAATGAAAGATCAACACAATGTTTTCATTTTTTAAAATGATTTGCCAATTTTTTTTTGGCTGAATTTGTGCAAAATTCTACTAATATTTTTTTGTTGTCCGAAAGCTGCATTTTTGGCAGATAAACTACCCATCTAAAGGATTTCACCTAGACCTACCTTCTAAATCATGTTAGCATTCCTGAGGCCCCTGTCAGATATGCAGGAAAAGGGATCTGATATGCAATCCCCACAATTTTGCTTCCTGGCATGCTGCATGTACATGGCAGGAGATGTGATTGTAGGATCATGTATTCCTTCACACTTTATTGCTGGTGCGTGGCAGGTGAGGTTGAGGGTGAGGGTGGGGATGGGTTGTGGGGTGAGGGGAGGATGCAGGATCACAATCCCAGGCTCCCTGTGCTCCAACAAGTTGCAAGCTGTCACTGCTGGGAGCCCCCTCAGCTGATGGGACTCCTAGCCTCAGGGGTGTACCTGATCACAGATTCAATTAATGGTAATATAAACCAGCTACAAAGTTATTACACTTTTTCTGTGGAATATCCTTGTGGTTTATTCCTCATTTTATCATATGATTAATTGATTGAATGTGTATCCAGGTCAAAATTTAAAACATTAATAACTGGTTGATCACATTTAAGTGTAATGTATGGCAGGTGCCTAAATCTACTACATATTTCTTTGCTCTTAGCCTGTAATAGTGGAGCTTCCCCTGCACTCTCTGTAGTGTTCTTTCTCATTCTTTTAAGTCATTTATTTATATTTTTTTCTTTTCCTACTTCTTTTATATTCTTCTCTTTCTTCATGTGCTAAGGGAGGAAAATGGAAACAAAGGGACTTTTGTGGTTGGGAGGGAAAGACAAAGACATAATCAAATCAGTCCATATCCTCCCATTGAATATAAAAAGTAGATTAGAAAAGACCGTTTGTCATTGGTATCACTGGTATCACTGTGGATAGAGCTTTTAGTTTTTCATCCATTATAAAATGAAGATATTTTAATAGAGAATATTCAGACAATATTTCACAATCATTCCACAGCCGTCCTCCTCCTCCTCCCTTTTTCTGATTTGTTTTGTGATACAGGGTAACAAGAAGGCTTCTGATGAGTGTGTCAGCAACAAAAGGAAAATCAGGCAAAGTGTACCCTTGCTGAATGGGGGAGGCATAGAAAAAAATCATAGAGAATTAGTCTTGGAAGGCACATCAGGAGAACATCTACTTCAGCCTCTTGCTAAAAGCAGGACCATTGTAAATTAGATCATCCCAGTCAAGTATCTTTCTTGCCAGCTCTGCTATTCAATTCCCTCTTAGTCTTCTCCTCTTGAGGCTAAATAAGCCCAGTTTCCTCAGCCCCTCCTCATAAATCATGGTCCTCATCCCTCTACCAATTTTTGTTGCCCTTCACTGGATTCTCTTCAGTTTGGCTACATCCTTTCTGCAGTTGGGGCCCCAAAACTGGACACAATACTTTAGATGTGGTCTCACCAGTACAGAGGAGCACTTGGAAGAGAAGAGGTGATTAGGAATAGTGAGCATGGATTCACCAAGGGCAAGTAATGCCTGACCAACTTGATGTAATGACTGGCTCTGAGGACATGGGGAGACCAGTAGATGTGGTCTACCTCAATTTTAGCAAGGCTTTTGATATGGTTTCCCACAATATTCTCACAAGCAAGATAAAGAAATACAGGCTGGATGAATGGATTGTAAGGCGGATAGAAAACTGGCTGGAGCATTGGGCTCAGAGGGTAGTAATCAATGGCTTGATGTCTAGTTGGCAGACGGTTTCAAGTGGAGTGCCACAGAGTCAGTCCTGGGGCCAGTTTTATTCAATGTCTTAATCAACAAACTGGAAGATGGCATAAAGTGCACCCTCAGCAAATTTGCAGCAGAAATCCAGCTGGGTCGAGAAGTACATATGGCAGAGGGCAGGGCTTAGGCAGACAACTAACAACCCTAGAGGGTAGGGCTAGGATTCCGAATGACCTAGACAAATTGGAGGATTGGGCCAAAAGAAATCTGATGAGGTTCAACAAGGACAAGTGCAAAATTCTGCACATAGGATAGAATGATCTCATGCAACAGTACAGTCTGGGGGCTGACTGTCTGGCCAGCAGCTCTGCAGAAAACATCCTGGGGGTTACAGCAAACAATCAGCTGAATATGAGCCAGCAGTGTGCCCATGTTGCCAAGAAGGCTAACCAGGCTGCATTGGTAGGTGTGTTTCCAGCGGGTCAAGGGAAGTGATTATTTCCCTCTATTCAGCATTAGTGAAGCCACATCTGGAGTACTGTGTTCAATTTTGGGTCCCCTATTACAGAAAGGATTTGGACAAATTGGAGAGAGTCCAGCGGAGGGCAAAGAAAATGGTGAGGAGGCTGGGGCACATTACTTCTGAGGAGAGGCTGAAGGAACTGGGATTATTTAGTCTGAAGAAGAAACGACCAAGGTGGGATTTAATAACACCAGACTACCTGAAGTGGGGTTTGAAAGAGGATGGAGCTAGACTGTTCCCAGCGGTGGCAGATGACAGAAGAAGGTTTTAAGTTACAGCAAGGGAAGCTTAGTTTAGTAGGCCTGTGTGAAGCAGCTAGTATTCACTTCATATTCAGATTTGGCCAATTTGGTGGAGAGTGATTTGATTCAGTGGTTCAAATCACTGTCCTGAATTGATTCAGCTGAATCAGATTTGGAAATTTGGTGGCCACCGAATCAGCTGAATCTCTAAATCTAACAGGCCCACTCCCCCAGCCCCATCAATGGCTGCCCCCCCCTGCCCCACTGTCCTGGCACTTAAAAAAAAAAAAAAAGACAAAAAAAAGAGGAAGCCCCGCATTCACCAGCTGATTAGTTCCCCCCTGCAGCCATGTGGCAGGAGCCAGTAAGTTTGGGGCTTTTTTTATTATTGTTTTTAAAGCACTGGGACATTATGGCCAGCCTGGGAAGGAGGGCTAGCAGGGCAGGCAGAGGATGGGGCCTGGTGGGGGTTCACCCATGCTCCGTTCAACCTCCTTCAGCCCCCACCAACTACTGGCACAGAGTCTGGATCCAGCTCCCTGTGGCAGCGAGTGGGGACTGCCCAAATCGCCAAATCTCCAAACCTCCCCCTGAATCTTCTTCTGAATCAATTCAGAGGCTTTGGAGATTCAGAAACCAAATTTGGCCAAATCTTTTCCAAATTGAATCTGTATCCAAAGTTTCACAGAGCCCGATAGGTAAGATATTCGGAAGACTTTTCTTACTAGGAGGGTAATAAAACACTGGAACAGGTTACCCAGAGTGATTGTGAAAACTCCATCCCTGGAGGTTTTGAAGACCTGGCTAGACAAAGCCTTGGCTGAGATGATCTAGTTGGGGATGGTCCTGCTTAGAGCAGGGAGTTGGACAAGATGACTTTCTGATGTCCCTTCCAAGCCATGTTTTCTATGATACCATGATTCTCTTATGGTGTATTACAACAGTAGATGCATTAATGGATTTTCAGGGACTTGAACAGGGTAGAATAGAATCATACCTAGGCATCTAAGTCCATTTATATTCCTAATAGATGCAACAGAATCTGGCCCTTAGATGGGAGAATCATTATACTTGAATTTTCTTGGGGAAACAAACCCATCTTCATAAAATGGTAACAAATAATTCTGTAGAATACAGTGGCAATGCATAGAGGGTGAACATGCACACCCTGAGAGTGTTGGTGCACTCCCTGACAGGCCGTGCTTCCCGCTTAGGCAATGGGCAGGCAGGAGCGCTGGTGCTTTCCCTGCGACAGCCGGCTGGGGCATGGGAGCACCAGATGTAGTGCTGTGGCCACTTTTGGGAGCTCTGCACCCACTTCCCAGTCAGTGAGTTTTGCTGCAGGGGGACCCTCCCACCTCGGTCAGTGAAACTGGCTGCAGAGGGACCCCCCCCCAGTCACTGTGGGGCATGTGCCCCCCCTGACTAAGGTGGCACCAGTTGCCCATGGTAGAATATTAGTTTTTAACTAGTTCATTAAACAAGTTAATACATTAGTGTTTGGCTGTGATTTATATTTCAGTCTTTTAGCGAGGGAAAAACAGTACAATAATTAAGATTTTTTTTCTTCTGTCTTATGACCAGAGAAAGTTACTTTATAGACTTCCTAGACTTTCAGGTTCTATTTGTATTTTTATCTTACAATGGGTCTTCCAGAATTCTCTTACCTCAGGAAAGTACAACTTTTGTAAATAATAAATAATAAGTTTAAGCAGTATGAAAAAATAAAAAAGGAACTGACCTTTAAATGTTCCAAACATCTGTGGTTCTATAGCAGTACAATTTATTTAACCTTTAAAAGTGTGCTCATTTAAGTCACTTCAGCGCTAGTATTTTAAGTGTTAGAAAATGTGTTATGTCACAATTTTTTTTCTCTATTTTTATTAAAAAGTTGGTTTGATTTGTATATTTTGTGTGGACTCACTAGTTTCTTTATTAGAAATGAATACGTCATTTGCTATGTGTACATCTTGTATTATAATGTTTCTCTTTTTTTTCCCAGCATTATGTTTAAGACTATGTTAACATTTCCTATAAAACCCTTTTTTATAACACTGTTCTTTCAGATACTCACAAAAGGAACTTGGGTTTGGTGGGGAATGGGGTTTGGAAACCAAATTAATCTTCTTCTTTTGTGTGTGTGTATATCTGTAAAATGGTAGGCTTCAGATCTGATAGGATCATGAGATTAACAAGAAATCAGGAAGCAGAAGGTGGTGGGCTCTGTGGCTCAGCTTTATAGATCCTTTGGTTTCTAGATGTGCTTTATCCAAAATCCCATCTGGCCCAAAATTTTGTTTCAAAGACCATTTCGTTAGAGTATGGATACTCAGTCTATTCAGAAAAGCTATTGATCCATAAGACTTCTGTGCTTGCTAGTTTAGTAACTGGTCCATTATTGAAGACAAATTTTCCTATTCCTAGAAGGCCTATACTTTCAGAAGCCTGGGATCTGGAGACAGAAGTAAATAAGGTTAAATATATGCTGCTCTATCATCTGGTTCCTCAGTCATATTATCTTCCTCAACTTTATATCTTCTGCACCTGTGCTTTGGTGAGTAAAATACCACCATGCATTTCTCTGTATATCTTTCCAACACTAGCATATATAATGTTACACAAATTATATACTTTCGGAGCTAAGAAAAAGGTTGTATCCTTGGTGGCTGAAAGATTCAGTCCAGAATTTTACAGGACCCCATAAGCTGTATTTCTTCTGTGCGCAGGAATCTGGGCTCTCTTTACCAAGAACCTGAAGAGAGAATTCTTTAGCTATTTTGTCCATGGCCTAGTCCCAGCACTCTGGTATCATTAATATCTGAAAAATGTAATTTATTGAAGTATTTTCTCTTATATTTTCAGTAAGTATTTGAAGCTAGCACAGAAGGCAATTTATCAAGCTATTATGGGCTATTTCAAGATGGGGAATAATGTAGAGCACCAGAAGAAATTGGATTAAGAAAGGTTTAGAGATACTGCTTTAAGGTAGTTTTCTGTTATTTCACATGGGTCTCTGGGTCTGAAAGTCACGACTTGCACTCTTGACTATATAAACTGAATTAAAGGCTGAGGTGCTAGTTAATGTGGCTGAACTATTGTTTGAAAGGATCTGATAAAACCTTGGGAAAGTTGGAGGCAACCAGATCAATAGCTTCATTTTTAATTTAAGATGGTCTTAAATCTGGAGAAAGAAGTGTTCATATGCTCAAACCTATTTTTCCCTTCATTTACTAGTCAAGAAATCTTCTTTTTACATCAACTAAAGATCTTACCATGATCATCCAATATACTGTTACCTTTGAGTCTCTTAACAAAAAGTGTTTTCCTGAAGTATATTGACTAAGTTAAAAATATTGCATAAAAGTATAAATGTATATTTAATGACTAGGTATATAGTATGATTTTAAATGTTTAACTTTATTCAATAGCCATAAGAGAACTCAGTGAGACTTTCAGCCCTTATAACTTTATAAGTTTGAACAACTGACTTTAGAAAATAATGTTAACTGGATAACTTATTTCTCACTCTTCTGATCTATGATAAGTGTAATATATTTAATTGTTAATTATATGCTTGAATGGAATCTCTTGAAAATCTGTAAGTAGTAAATTCTTATTCAAAAAAGACTAAAATAATTTCACTCTTGAAAGTAAGTATATTTTATTAGTTTCCATCTTTTGCCTAGAGAAAAACGCAGAGAAAAATTGCTTCATTTTTGTCTTGCAAGGTGTTAGTTTTCACTTTGTGAAAATCAGTAAGGTGTCTTCCACATTGCTGGAAGTTTTCCATGTTTTGCAGCTGATGGATATGGGGTTGGTTATTTCATGGTTGGCCCAGGACTTAAACCAGTCTAATTACCTTTGAAGGAATCAAAAATCAGTGGCTGCAAATAGGTCCTATGGCCAGTATTCAGATAGATAGAGAGTGAAGGTGACAGTGCCCTTGGGGTTTACATTCACTGATATGAAATTAGGATCTGGTTGTTGGGGAGAAACATTCCACCTCAAAATGGTGTGATTTTTAGGTGGGAACTCTTAATGAGCTTGAGAACAGTTTTTAAAAATGCTGAGTTTGTGAGCTCCGTGACAAAGAAGGTTGCATCCATAAGAATAGTGGGGTGCCAAGTCTGAGTCGGATCTACCTACCTTTCTGAGGCATATAATACGTTTAGGCAAGCCAATATGCTTTACTGCTTCATTACTTAAACAGATTTCTCTCTGATTGTTATGTTCCAATGGATAAATAAATAATGCATTGTTTGGAACAAATTGTTTTGTATTTGTTGTTTTTGCACTGCATTGTTAAACTGGACAGAGCCCTTGGAGAAAAGTGTAACTCAGGGGATGAAGCCATTTGGATCTGCTGAGGAACAAGATTTTGAAAAAAACATATTGTAGCCCAATGATTCAATGAAAAAGTAGGGTGAATCATCAGATTTCACTAGAGAGAAGTGTTGATTTTGCTTTTTGAAAGAAGTGCCTCAGGAGAGACTGAGGACAAGGGTGCAAAAGTAGAACTCGCTCCTTTAAAACCTTTAAAATTGTTCTTAGAATAGCTATGCACATACCTGAAAAAAGTGACAGGAAACAAAATTGCTCATGTTTGATGACTTCCAAATTAGTCCAATTACCTTGGAAGCATTACATCTCTTGAAAAATGCCTAGCACTATTAGGTTTTACTTGATTAAATATACTGTAGGAAAAAAGAGTTTATATTTTTTTTAGTTTGTACTGTGATAACCTGGTTTGAACAAGGTAAAACTGAGAAGCACAAGTCCTTTTATCTTTTTTAACTACTAATTATTTTACAGAACTATGTAGACACCTATATTAGTAACTAAGATAGGCACATGAAATATAGAGATGCATATATGGTTTTTAGCTGGATTTTTATTATACAGAATACAGTTATAACATATGAATATTGCAGTTTTTGCTCTATGAAAAAATATATTCAGCCTACCTATAGGTACAATTACTAAAATTATAATTTATTAACACATGAAGAATAATTATAGAGTTTGGGATACAGATGTTCCAAGTCAAAGTAAAGAAAAACATTGCTGAAGTTTTATAATGCTGGTATTTCCACATTTTGACTTTTGAATTTTAGCAAAAGCTACTACTCCAAAGACTTGAAAATGAGTATTAATACACTGATGAAGTATTTTTTCTATATTAATAACTGAAAAAACTGCTTATCTTTGCAGATTATTATTAAAAATGTGTTATTTGCACACTGGTTTCAGTCAGTTATCAGGGCTGTATAGCAGAAACATATAGGAAGACATACTGGTATTCCTAATGGCTTTAAAGTTTCAAAGTGTGAAATCCTGGAATCCATCCCTGTTCATAAGCTTTTTGTGTCTGTTAACTACTATACAAGGCCTCAAAATAGGAGCTAAATCCTATTTTAGAAATTTTCATAGGAATGTTGGAACATGTATCCGGAATGAAGCACGTGGAGTTTGCTAAATAAACCCAGATGACTCTAGGAAGCGGACCATGTGCCAAAAAGTGGAGGAAGACAAAAGATCCCTACTAGTCTTCAGTAATCTGATGTGATGGGAAATTTCCTGACAGCCAAAAACAAACAAAACTGATCAACTTAATCTGGACCACATAAAGAAGACACATCAACCAGGCAGCTCTGGGTATGCCTGGAAAGTGTCCCTGTTGCTGCTGTAAGCACACACACATGAGCATTCACCAAATCCAGACATGTGGCAGAATGATTACTTTGAGGTGTCACTTTTGCTACTAGATCAAAACCTCAGTCTCTAAAATGTTTGAGAGTGTCTATGGTGTGATGAAGGAAGCTTGCATCACATTTTGAGGTTTGGTGCATATCAGTAGAAGCAGGTTTGCTGGGCATCCTTAGGAATATCCCTGTAGTAGTGGGAAAATGGTATAGACGTTTTATGGTTTTCATGAGGCTTCTTATACCATTAGGAGCAGCTGCAAACCTCTGGTGATCTTACACTTCTACTCATTAAGGGTTTGCAAAGCAGGCAGTATTTGATTTGGATTCGGCCCAATTCGAGGGACAGTGATTCGATTCGCTGATTCGGATCACTGTCCCAATTCAATTCAGCTAAATCTGAATCTGAAGATTCGATTCTGATTTGGAGAATCAGCAATTTGGCCGTAGACGCCGCTTTATATGTTTTCTCTATGTACCTCGAGGTACCAGGCGTGGCTCATGAATGCTGAGATGGTGAGGCGGATGGAGCATCACGGGGGGGGTCCCCCACGCGCTCAGTGGTGGACCCCCCCCACATCTCTCTGGCTTGGTGATTGGCCAGAGGGGGACCCCAGGTGCCCCCCCAGACCCAGTAGGCACCAGTCACCAAGCCGGGGGCATGGGGGGTCCCTTGCGTGCTTGGCGGTGGACCCGGAAGTGGAGGAAGTGGATCAGAAGTACTTCTGGTCCACTTCTGGGTCTGCCGCCGAGCATGTGGGAGAGTCCCCCATGCTCCCATGGGATGCTCCATCCACCCCAGTATCTAAGCATTCGCAAGCTGCACCTGGTACCTTGAAGTATATAGAAAAAACATATAAAGCTGTGTCTATAGACAAATTGTCCTATCTCTCCTAATCAAATCGGAGGCTTCCAATATGATTTGGAGAAATTAATGGGTTTCCTAATACGATTCGGATTCAGAGTTCCAGCCGCTGGACCGGGCCAAATCTCGTCCAAATTGAATCGGTGACTGAAGCTTTGCACAGCCCTAGTACTCATTGCCAGTGACTAATATCAAGTAATGGAGTCTAGGGAGTTTGCTATGAAGGTGTATTGATCTATATTAGAAACTAGTTTGTCCCATATACTTAAAACTGTTAGCCTCTCTGAATGAGGATGGAAAATATAAGGATCTGGAGAAAAAGATTCTTTTACACCTCTGATTCTCAAAGGAAATGTTTTGCAGAGTTTGCATGTAGTAAAAATGTTGGTCATTTAAAAATATATATATTTCAATTAGTCCTTCCATCCCCAATACTAAAAAGAGCTGCGCATCAGAAAGAATTTAAGGGTTAAGGTATGAAGTGTTTTCTTTCATTATGACAGAGAGCTACTTGGCCAATGTCTTGTTACCCTTTGAGATCCAGTGCTAAATGTAGGAATCTTGGGGCTCCAAAGACTGGAGTCAGTTTTTCTCTGATGGTCTTGTCTGCTCAGATTAATGAAGACATCTTTAAGTAAAATATTATCTTCCCTGGCCACTACAGAAGTATTCTAGACCTTTGCTTCACTTCAGGCATAAATCAACCCTTATAGCATTTTATATCTGAACATCTCCAAGGGAAGAGATATTTATCAAGAACAATAGTACAAGTGAATGTCTGGAGGTCAGCCATTTTATTCTCTGGTCCCAGTGAAGAAAATAAATATGCGCAATCAGAACTCTACTCAAAGAGCATTAGGGAAAAGAAAAAAGTCTTCCATTATCATGCTGTATCTGAGGTAGGAAAAATATATTTTCTCACTGCAAGATTTCAGTGATTACCCAGACATATCAAATCATTGATATCTCAGATTACTAACAGGTGTCTTATTTCTGCTTCAGATGCTGATGTTTACATGCTATTTCCATTCCTATCCTATCTACTTTGAAGCTTACATATATTTAAAAAAAAAGTTTTTTTTCATATTAAGGACAATTATTTATTTTACCTATTTCCAAGACACAAAAATTGACAGAATATTTTTAAGTATTGTATTGGATGTACCCTAAAAGAACAGCATTTCTTTAAGAATCAAATCCATGACTTAAACTGTAATCATGTTATTTCATTAACCGTTTTTCTGTTTTACTATAAAGTATTGTCATGATGGATCTTCTTATCTTTATTGCAGGTAATTAGGAATACAGTTTAAAGCTATTACGTACTTGAGAAAATTTAATTCCATCATCTTAAAATTAGAGCAAATCAAAATCCTATGTATAGATTAAGTAGATTTTATATATATGCTGCATGCATATAGCTAGTACTAATATTTAATATATTTATATGGACATAAAATAATGAATTTATTCTTGTCTATATTGAATATAGTACGTCATATTTTATAAAGCATTAGAAAGAAATATAAAAGTGCTCCTTGATCTAGTTCTTGTTCTATTATACTGCAATCTACTGAGTGCATCTACATGTGCATTAATGCATTGTTGCCATGTTGCATTGTTTAGTACCTCTAACACGAGGTACTAACTAAATGCACAGTAGCTGGCGTTACTGCACAGTAGCAAAGGTGCACAGTCTTTGTGTGATGCTTAATGTGCAGTAGACTAATTCTCTGTGCATTAGCACATTAACATGGCTTTTGCTGTGATACGCTAATGTGCAGTAGAATTAGTCTACTGCACATTATTTGTCTCATGTAGACATGCTAGTGTCTGTCTGTCCCTTGTTTGAGTACCAGCAAATGAATGAGATACCTATATAGTACATAATGAGCCATCAAATCATAGGAGTCAATACTAAGTCCCCATCTATGTGTTGAAACCTAGACAAGTCACAACATAATTTTGTAGGGATTTGTGCTTTATTAGGGGTATTGTAGGGATTTAGGCTGTTGTTCCCTCACACTGTAGAGAAGTTCTCAGTGTGGTACCCTATGCAACCCAAAACCCCATGACAAACCTCTCTTCTATAAATATAGTTCTATCTTTATATATAAAATAAGTTCTAAGGCAGTTTAGGTAGAATACAGGCTAAATACAGATGGTAAAATAATAACACAATATTCACTTTTATTGACAAAGTGAAGGCGTACTTTGTTGTACCACACCTTCTTTAATGTACACTTATTCATCCTGTTAATAAGGCTTTCAAATCAATGGAATTTTAAAGAATCTCTAACCTGTACCTTTTTCACAATGTCAAGGTAAAGAGTTAGTTTCAGTTTAAAATTTCCTCAGTAATACTAATACAAATTAAGCAAGAATTATGTCTCTGATTTTAAAAAAAAGTGTCTGTGAAACTGCAAATAATTAATGTTAGTGGGAATACATATGTGAGTACTTGATATGGGGTACTTCAGGAAAACAAAAGGAAATATTATCATTGCCCTTGTATAATAGACTCAGAATACTTTTGAAAATTAGATATTTGTACTTTTATTTCAGATTCATATATGCAGCATTTGAATACATATTCTATAAACTCCTCTGTTTAATAGATTATGCTGCTTGTGCTGAGATATTGTTGGGGAAAACATTATTTGAGGACTTAGTGCCACAATCTATTACTAAGGCTGCATGACACTTCCTGTTTAAGATCCTGTTTTCAGTTGTTTTCTATTTTGAAGGACTGGAGGGAGGGAGGAAAAAATCATAATTTTCTATAGTGTTTGCTTCAGGCTGAATTCCAAATCGTTTTGGAAAACTGCAACCGATACAGTACAGCCATTTTCAAGAGCAAGGACAGAGAAAAAACGATTTAAAAAAAAATTTTTTTTTAGCACATATTACAAAAAAATCATAGTAGTGTGCTCTTTGAGAAGCTGTGGAGAATCTTTGTGTCATCCCTCTGAAATCTACCTGTTATTCACTGAAGAGTTACATTGTGCTTAGGTGATATTTACTAGGATTTTGCATTTCTGTTCCTCAAATTCTAGGCACACTTAGCATGCTCCAGGCTGAGATAAAAGAAAAGTCTCCTTACAATGTCAAGCGTGGAGTGCCTATGCTGGGTCCAAGTCCAGGTACTAGAATATAGATCAGGAAGCCTCTCTCTCCAGTGCTCTCAATAAATCTGGGAGACTATAGGCACAGACAGATGCTTACACCTTTTTAAATGGACTTCAAACCTCAACCATGCAGGTGTACAAACCAGGTTAGAATGATTGAAACCTGTAGAAACATCTAAAAATATACCTGGATGATCAGTTATTATTTTGAACCTGATCTCTATAAGCCAGTTCAATGTGAGCACCAAGCTTTCTGTGAGTAGTATCATGACTTCTCAGGTTTATTTGGGGAAGTATGGCCAGGTTAGGGAAGAATCCCTGAACCCCTGCTTCTGGGTTCCTGGGGGACTGTGTGCACCGTACAGCCTAATGTCTCCAAACCTTTTAAACATTTTCCCCCAAGCCATTGCTTAATTGCATTCCATTCCTGACCATTAACCAGGCTTTGGGGCTTCCTAGGCTGGTGGAGGTTTTGGGGCAAAGGGAGAAATCATGCTGCCTTGTTGGAGGGCTGTGTGAGAGTCACAGGGATGTGTGTGCAAGAGACATGCTGGACTGGGTACCCACTGTCACTCTTTGGTGGTGGTTTGAAAGCACTGCAGTGCCTAAAAGGAAATCATTCTACTTAAAACCCTTAGCAGCAAAGAAAGGCAATCAGGACTCAGAGATGATATCTTTTATTAGACCAACAAGATTTTTGCAAAAAGTCTTTAATTTCTTAGCAATGTACATGCAGATATTAACTGGGATGCTTGTGAACCAATTTCTAATCAGTGACATTCCTGGAACAGTTCCAGCATTATGTCTGGCCACACCTCCAGGGAACTAAGTGTTGGAAGCTGGTAAGAATGGGAAAAGAGAAAGTATATTGGGAGCTGGATGTAATTAAGCAGTAACCTGGGACCTTGTGGACAGGGTAGGCTGACACTAGTGAGTTAGGTGGGATGGGAAGCATTGTGAAAGGCTAAGAACCAAGCAGAAAGCTTTGCCAGAAGAGCTGATCCTGAGGTCTAACCGGTTACACATACTATTAAAATATTTTTAGTATGACTTGAATAATGTAGCAAGTGGGAATATTGCCTCCTATGCAGCTTTTATAGTTATTTCTTTTTTTTCCATGAAAATTAAAATTATCTTCAGTTTCAAACTCAAAAGGGGTTGAAAGAAACTTTTGTTTCTGAACCCAGGTTAGTATACTAGCATTTGCAGTCATTGACATCTGTTTTTAAAAGTCTTTTTCCCCTTTAAAATGGAATTCAAGTATATTTCAATGCTAAAATTTTCTTGGATAAAAAATCATTAAAAATAAATTCAGTCACAGCCTCATACTTAAGAAGTTGTTTGTTTGTTTGTTTGTTTTTAAATTTGTGTGACAGTGGTTGAATCCAAAAATAAAAACCTTTAAGTACTGTATAGTGATTTCTTTTTCACTGTGAGTCTAATAATGCAGGGCTTTTCCTCTACTGATCTAAGGGATATCCATGAATCACCGGATATAGGAAGAAGAAGAGATGGGGTTTTAATGGATCCCTTTTCCCAGCAAATGACATCTGAATACATCAGTTCATCAGTTTCCTTTTTAATTTAAATATGGTGTTATTTTATGTATAATTATACTGTTCAGTCACTTGGTTTCACTGTGAAACTGCAAAATTATGATATGCAAAATTTGTGATAATTAAGTAATTTGGAAAAATAATTTTAAAGACCTTACAAGATCAAAGTGATAATGGCCAAATCAGGCCTTTACCACTTAGCAGAGGTCTTGGGTTGAAATTAATGTTATTGTTTTTTATGAATCTGTTAGTCTATAGTTTTAATTAACAAAAATTATCTTGTAAAAGTGAGGGGCTATATTATAATATTTTATTCCTGTTCTATCCACTTAGTAACATTCCATCTACATTCTTCATATATACATGGAAATACTGAAAAAGGTAGCTTGGTGAATTTTTATTAAGCTTTGTTATGGTGGAAAAGTCCAAACTTACCATTTTAACTTTATAGTACGCTATTCTGCAAAACTCTTTCAGTACATTTAAAAAATATGCCTTGATTATCTCACTTCATGTCAGATACAGTTTTTGAGATACAGTTTTTTTGTGATAGGGTTATGTGTTCCCTGGCCTTCGTTTCAGATAATAAAGTATCTACTTAGAGCTGCCAGAGTAATCAATGCTGGAATTCGTTTGGAGACAGAAGCACGAAAGGGAAAGTTACCTTAATTTTGATGCCTTGCAAAATTAAAGTAACTTTTAGAAGCATAGTATTATGCTTCTAAAATTTTAGTAGCTTGTCAGTAAAAGAATTTGAAACTGATCATTAGAAGCTTCATGAGTCAAGCTTAGTTCTGTAGGCAGGGCCGGCCTTATGGGTGGGGAACGTGGGAGACTGCCAAGGGTGCTGCGGTCAGGGGGGCATCACACACACACACACACACACACACACACACACACACACACACACACACACACACACACACACACACACACACACACGAGCAGCTCACGCTCACAGAAGTGCTCTCCCCCTACCATGTCCTGCCCCAGGCAGAAGGAGTGATACCTAGTCCAGTCCACCCCACACCTCCAGCTGCTGCTCAGGAGGAGCTGGGCAGGCTCCATGCGGGCAGGATGGCGCCTGCCCCAGTCCATCTGTTTTGTTTCCACAGAGCAGAAGTGGTGCTCGCCCACTGGGAAACAAGTCTCCCAATCCAGCCCAGCAACTCTTCCAGAGGTTTTATTTCTGAAACGTAATACTACTATATACTTAAACTCAAAGGAAGGGTGCCAAAATACAAGTTCATCCAGGGCACCAATTTCACTAAGGCCAGCCCTGTCTGTAGGGGTGTTTTTAGCGTATTTAAGACCCACAGTCCTCTCCTTACCCTCTCCTTATCTAAAAACCTTTTTTGCATCTAATGCATAATTGATACCATTGGTGCCATAATATATATATTCTTACAAAAATAACTGGATTCAGCTAAACTGTACATCAATAAAACAAAGAGCAGGGAAGTTGCAAAGGGGAGAAAGAAAAAGAGTGAAGAAGTGCTGGAGTTCTTTTTGAGAAAACTGAAGGTAAAGGAACTACCTATAAGAAAATATGATTAGATGACTGGTGAATATGTGTAAATATGCTTCTACTTGATGAACGCATCAACTTGTCTAGCAATTGTTCTTAAATATGAGGGAAAACAAGACAATTTTGAATTAGAAAGGGCCCATAGGGCTTTGTGGACAAATGAACTGTGCAATCCAACATTGTAAAATGTTCCACATTAGGTTAAAAATGATTTTGGAGGCAGGAAGAAGAAAAGAAGTTTAAATTTTCATGTAGCAAAATTAGAAAACATAACATACAGATTAACTATGTAAATGCTATGCAGGCATTAAACCATTTCAAGAATTAATTTGTGCAGACAGGCATAACACCAAAGGGATTTTATCCAATGACTGTGCATTTCTGAAAGCAAAGAATGATTCTGCAACATGCCACAAAACTACAAATCAGCTAACCCTAATGGTTCAAAATTGTTCTGGCCAGATTCCGTTGTAGTAGCGTTACAAGCATTTACAGTGCTTGCTCGGGTTAATAATATTCATGCAGCCTTATTTGCAGCACAAACATTTAATTTAACAAGTTTTCCTTTGCATTAATCTATATGGAAAGGCTGTGTATAATTTATAGCCAAAATAATCAATAGTTACACGTAAAATGATATTATATGCAAGTTGATTGTCATTATTCATCATTTGTTGTTCACTGGTTGTTTTTTTTGTGTGTGTGTGTGTTTAACAAGTTGTACTCAACCACTCAAGTGATGCAGTAACTATATATATGTAGGACACCCAATATCTTACTAGAGACACTAACAGTTAAAAGTGAATATTCAAAGTGAACAGCTCCTCAGGTACTCACAGGCAGAAAAGATTATTGGCCAAATAAACAGTTTGAGCAAAGTCAAGCTAAAAATTAATAAAATTCAAGGTATGCTAATTTAAATCCAAATAAAATATACAATGTTCATTAGATATTTGCAGGTAGTAATTTAACCAACACTAATTAAAGCCAACTGATACAAATTCTGAAATAGCACTGAGTTCATATTAGTCTAAAACTTAAGTAGTTACACTTTTCTTCTCTCACTTTGGTGCCACTGATACGTTGGATTCCAGTTGGCAACTGAGTGGTCAAAACTTTTCTTAATTTGATACCAAACATTAAGATTAAATCCTATTACTAATTACAGTCAATTTAAGAAAGAGGTCAAAGTCATGAAGTTTAAATCCTGACCCTGAAGTTTGTGGGGTTTAGATCCAGTGTTGCAGAATGACTAGCACAACATAATGTAAAACTAATAATTTAATATACAAATACTAAGATTAACATAATAAAAAGTAAATAGTGATTTGGGGTGCCCAACTGGAGAGACACTATTAGAATATGATTGTTAGAATCTTATGAGCAGAGTACAAATTTTATCCCTTTTAAGTATCTCAGTTTAGGCATCCAAAACCACTGGTCATACTTGAAAGTTTTAAACAAAATATATAAACTTAAACTTCACGTGTAAATAAAGCCATATGCTTTATAACGTTTCCTTCCTTTGCCTTATTATCTTCAGCAACTTGTAACGACTTGCTTTTTTTACAAGAGAAATTTTAGTAATGTGGTTTCATGTCTTATTCTCAAACAATAAAATATATGAAATAACTAACTTTAAGCTAGGCATCAAGAATAGTGAAGAGTAATATGATTGTATAGCCTGTTAAAAGTGGATACACAAGCAGTTTTTCTTCTAATTTAACACTGAGGTCATGATGAAGGCTGTACTCAGCAATCTGCATAAACTAGGAAATGAGTTCATGCCTTTACTCAGTTCAAAGAACTTTTATTTCATCCATTATTTATGCCTTAGGCAGCTGAGAAATATTTGAATTATGTTTTGTAAGGCATAACCACTCTAGCTGTGACCTCACGGACTCAACACAACTAAAAGTGTTATACATTTAAAATGTCAAAAATCTTACATTTCTTCTTCTAAGCTAAGTCCGTGTGACAGAACAGGAGGAGAGCTTTAAAGGGGTAAACCTAATGGCTCTGAGTCACATTTACAATGAAGAAAGGGATGAGACCACATAACTGAATGTAGACTTTCCAGAGGGTTAACCAGACCTACCTAAATGTCATAATAGAGAGGTACAATGTATAATATTTCAAAAGAATTACAAGGTTTTTGTGTTATCTATTTCAAATGTTTATATGTATTTTAGCACTATCAACCATCAGACACATTTTCTCCTGATTAATTTATGCAACCTTTATTGGGCCAGCCCCTTTAGTCCTAAGTCAGCTTTTACTTAAGCCAAACTCCCATTGGCATAAGCGGGATTTTTTCTTAAATAGAGGATACGTAAATTAAATTTGACTCATTATTGTATTTATTGTACACAGGCCATTTGGTTCAAAGTACTCCCAATGGTAAATAATATAGCTCAGTGCTTATATTTGCTTATAACAGAAAATTGCATACTGTGGAAATAACAGTAAGAGGTTTAAGTAATGTGACAGTCATTGCCTTTAAACGGGTTTTAAAGGGCTGAAACTCTGCTTAAGTGGTTTCAAGCTTACTGATAATGTAACCTTATTGCATGAAAAATTGTTGGCAGGAATGGAGAGTAGTGAAAAGCTCCAGGTGAATGCAATGCTATTGGTCCAGAGAGACAACAAAGTGTGTCACCCCCTCTAGGAAACACGGGCATGTAGCACTCTGAAAATATATTTTCATATTAAAAAAATCACTGGGAATGGAAGCTAGGCAGGAAGAGACAACAGAAATTACTGGTAGGTAAGGGAAGATCCTTCTAGGCTGGTAACAGGAAACAATGAAGAAGAAATGAAGGAGAAAGGAAAAAAGCAGGAAGTTTGCATCATCAGAAAAAAATGGTATTAATTCCAATTTTCAAATATGAAGGGCTGAAACTGCTCTTGACTATCCCTGTCTCCTTTTAACGTGCACTTTCTTATTTATTGATTTTAAGGTACCAAAGTTTTGTGGAGCATTCTGTAAAGGTGGATTCCAAACCTGCTGGGTGCAGAAGGTGATTATTACCCTATATTCCATTTTAGGCAATGAGATTTAAGAATGCTCAGCATTTTCCAGCATGCTTTTATCGCCACAAAGAATTGATACAGCAGAAGAAAAGGGCCTCAATTCTTCCCTTGTTTTAGGTCCGTTTGCATCTTGTCATCAGCACAGTGCTGTCCTAAAGTTGACCAAAGCAGTGACAGGAGTCTCTGCTACGTAAGGAATCACTTGCATGGCATACCACAATGGGCATGTCTACGTGAGATGTTTACTGCACAGTAGACTAATTAGCTGTGCAGTAAATATCTCGGCATTTGCACATGCACCCCTATTAGGCTGGAGTAAGCTAATTAACTCTGCATCAGGATAGTACTTTCAAATACAAATACTATCTTGCTGTGGAGTAAACAATGCATGTCTGGTAGTAATAACATGGGCCCAGATCTTATTAATAACATGGACAGGCATGTGTGGATGCACCCAATTTGTCATAGACTATTTCTCATGAACTAGTCCCACACAGGAGGCAAGCTCAGGAACTTCCATTTTTCATTACAAATCATTGGGCACTGGAAGCGGATACTCTTCCTTGAAGTGGGGATTGGCCTGGCACAGAGCTGTCCCAGAATCATGGGCAGTAACTTGGAGCTCCCTTCATATACATGCACACTGTAGAAATTCTGTGGAGCCAACATGATCCGAGAGCACACAAACTGGATCCTTAATCAGCCACACCAGGTTCAGCAAAATTTTCTGGTGGAGTTTTGCAATATCCAGGTCTGAGATGGGACAGCACAAAAATGTGGTTAGTGTTTTTTTTCCTGCCACCTAGCTGTGATACAGCATGGGCAAAGCTCCCCTGTCATGGATTCACCCCATGAATTTACTTTTGGGGGTTCACTGTGTGGCATGCATGAATATTCTCCTAAATTAGGTTTACTTTTTTGGTGTTTGGTCTCTCATTGCAACTATTGAACCCTCCCCCCCATCATCAGCTGCATCACAGATGAACCCTCCCCCGCATCACTACAGCTTCATCACAGCTAAACTGAGCTGTTGCCACACAGCCAGATAGGGTCTTGTATGTCCCTGCCTGGCACAGCCAGATCAGGGTCAGGCTGCTTACTGCTTCAGTGTGGCCAGATTGGAGCTCCTATCCTTTGCCTTCACACCCTGTGCAGCTAGAGTAGGCCAGAGACCTTCCTGCCCATGCACCAGCTTGGTCCCCCATTGCACCAGATAGACAGGGTATCGCCCATCTGGCCCATGGGGCAAAAAGATTGGGTATCACTGCTGTAGGTAAAGAACAGGTCAATGTTCTGGTATTTTCTATTGTTTGTTTACTCTTATACCTCCATCTGTACAGGTTTCTTGTTTGTTCTGTTTTTTATAATAAATCCTTAGGGTTGAGCTGTTGTTTTTTTTTAATCTCCTGGATGGTTGCTTGTGAAAGGAATGACTTCTAGGCTGACATTCTCCACAGAGAAGGGGACCTATAACTCATTCTCTATAACTCAAAAGTGGGGGGCCACTTGGGGCCAGCAGAGATTTCTCACTACAGCTGCAGAGTTTAGCATAAGGGCAGATGATCTGAGGTGCTGAGATAGGGGCCTTAGAGCAACATCAGTTGATTCCTCAGGGAAAGTAGGAGCACAGTGGGGGGAAACTTGGGGCTTTAGGGATCCTCCATGGATGGGTTTGTGACACCCCTGTCATCAAAAGAACTGCTTCCTGGTGGATACATGGTGTGGGCAAAGCCCCCCAGCCACCAAAGCCACAACTCCATGGGCCAGATCCAAGGACTCTGCAAGTTGCATCGGGTCCATGGACTATAGGTTGCCAATCTCTGAGCTACACAAGTAAGGTACTTTAATATGGTGAGGAGGAGGACAAGAGTCATGATTAAATCAGAGGAAAGTGAGACATGAACTAAGGAAAGCATTTTATGTATTAGTAGTTTGCTTCAAACACTTGCCAATCACAATTTGGCTGCCAGGGTTTAGGATTCAGCTGGAGTAAACAAGCAAATTTTTGCTTCTAGCCACAGTTGAACAAATCTAAAGAAGCACTATTGACTTTAATGGTGTGGCTCTGGATTTAAACTTTTGTAATTTGAAGAGAATGTAGCCCATTATAATGCTCAGTTATAGTTATAAAGTGCAGTGAGGTAACATAAGAGAGGGAGACAAAAGCATGACAAAAAATAATATACAGAAGAAACTGGCCTCTTTTTTTCCAGAAAGTATCTAACTGAAGTTAACCTAATATTGTAAGTCAGAACAATAAGACTTATCTAATACAGTTTACTTTATTTCTTTTTCAGCCAAATTGCATCTGCTACTGGACTTTGTAATTTAGTCACATCCAAATATCTCAGCTTTACAATCTGTCCAAAATATAAAACTTTCTGATGCACCTGTTCTTCCATCTATTATGCATTATAAATTGTCTCTTACTCTCTCATTTATTCCATTTTGGAAACTTACCCACTGTTCAAAAGTTGCTTCTCCAAAGCTATAGCAATGAAAGAAATATCGAAAAACCACTGTGCTACAATTGTAAGCATTTTAAAATGAATATTTCATCTAAAAATCAAATGTACAGTGCTTATTGCATTTTGTTTCTGCACAGATTGCAGGACTCGTGTTCCTTTTCCAAACTAACATCAATAAGTTATTTTCTCTAGCAGCTGCTCACAAGTTTAGTTTGTTGTGACTGTTAGCTCAAAGAAAAGCTACTTCAGTATCGGATCTCTGATTAATAGGCTCCAGAACCCTTGATTTCATCCAGTTGCTATCCATTTTACTAGTTTAAATATATTTAGATTAATACCAAGTGGTTTGCCAATCTCTAAAAGCCATAACCTATTCTAAATAAATATTACAAACATTTTCTATTGATTTTTCACAGTGGGGACTTTGTCATTTCTTCTGCTTTTTCCAACTTTATCATGTTTATTACTACTACTGGTGGTTTTCCTATCCTTAAAAAAACCCAAAAAACCCTTTTCTAATTAAAAAGAAAACAAACCTAACTCTCTTGTGAAGTGAAACAAAGAACTTTAAAGGGGTTTTTTGGGGTGAAAAAATGACTCCACAATAATAAACTACTAAGCAGCTTGGCAGGTTAGGACATTCATGTGGATATAGGTTCAAAACATTGCTCAGTTTGTTTTGGTGAAGGACTCCTACCATAAGCCTTTGTTGGGAAGGGTGGGATATAAATTGGATAAAATAAGCAAATTGAGATCTAATATGAATGCCCTGGAAACCCAACACACACACACACACACTATATATATATATATATATATATATATATATATATATTTAGGGACCTTCCTCTAATGTTGCCCATAAATTCTGTCCTGTCCTCCTTAAGAATTGTTTCCTCATAAGCTTTGTTACAACTGATATATTCCTATAAAATAAATCAGGTTGACAAATTTAAAAAAATGGACCACATCATTTCTTTGGAGTTTTCCATCAGTTTTCCCAACAATTTTATTACAACAGATCATAGCCATATGTGAGAACCAGATTATCTCATACTTACTTATGCTGGTTACTATTTTACTTTGCAAAACGTGTCATTGAAATTTGTGGGACCTCTGCTGGAGCAAAGTAACATTTTTTTAAAGTATAAAAGTGTTGGTGTGTGGTGGGTTAGAGAGGTTTCTATGGGTTTGAGAAGTATTTTCCATACTCTATTGATAGAATAATGCCAGAATTAGAATTGATAATGACTCTAAAGTTTCCTTCATTTAATTGTGAACCATGTACTGTTATTCATAGGATGGCATATGATTACTATATTGTACTATACTATTAATATGCTGTACTGTACTGTGCTATAACTCAGGGCATAGTAGCAGAATTTGGCTTACCAGTAGCATAATTACAGGCCTGGCTATTTCAGCCATACCTTTTCTGGGTGTAATTGCCTGGGGAAATGCTTTTTGAACAGTCCAGTGGCCAAAATGGCTGAACTCCCAAAGACAACATCTCACTTTCAACCAGGCTTTCACTTTAGGACACTTGTTATTATGTCAGATTAGGATTCTTCCTTGTATCTTGTGTGTACATAATTTGTTCCTTACTAATCAGTCTCATGAGTGTGTAAACCCCAACCCACATATACCTATGTATTTAAACAAACAGAGTCAAAACACTACAAGAAAAACAATTCAAACATTTGAATTAAAGCAAATGTGAAGTCTTTAGCAAACTAAAACCACTATTATTTACCAGCTGCAAAAGCACTTCTACATTTTTTCTAGTTGTCCCTTAAAAAAAAAAGGTACTCTATAAAATGGTATACATAAAGGTACACTTCTACATGTGATGTGATTTAAGATCATAATAGCAGACATCAAAGAACAAGAAATGTTCAGCTGATGGACCCGTTTCCTTTTCTGTTCTTGGTCTTTTTTTGCTTTCATCATGTGCTTTATGAGAAATACAGGTGATGAACATTTTTAGAGATGAAATTGGACTAAAGATTGAAGATGTGCTATGAGGGCTATTTTTATATCTTTGAGAGGATGTGATTTTATTTTGTGTTTTTCATAAAAAAAGAAGAATGAAACACTTAAGAACTCAGGCTGCTGAAAGAATGATATTCTGCATCTGGGAATATTTGTCAGCAGTTTATGCTTTGTGGGAGAGTCACAAAATTTTCATCTGCCCTTCTCAGGCAATGGCTGAGAAACTACTGAGCTGCAGGGCAGTGATCCAAGTCTTTTGTGGACATTTTCAGCCAATTGCATTGTTAGGCCATCAAAGTATTACTACGTGTAATATTGTACCTGTGTCTCTGTTGCCACCAATGCTATTGTACCCAAATTAAATATTCTTTTTTTCCCCTAAAACCCCAAATAATACAAATTCTGTTTTATAGATCAGAACAGATGGTGTTTTGGAGGAAAGATGTGCTAAACTACTATGAAGGTATAGTTACTGGGATATTGTGTGGTGACAGATGTTCGTGGAAGCTTATGAGGCTCTTTTGAAAATTTACTTTATTGTAACTTCGTAGTATTTTTCATACAGTTTGAAGTAATATAATTCTATTTTATTTTTTAAAGTTCCATTTTGTTATTTTAATTTTTTCCTAATAAATTCTTGGACATTCTTTAGCTTTGAACACATAACTACCTGTTATATATTATTGATCATATAAATTTACTTTTTCTAACATATTTATGGTTAAACCCAAAATCTAATGAGATAACCAGGGTATTTCTTGCTTGTAAAGAACAAAGGACAATCCCCAAAAAACATTTTTCATTTTCTAAGGGAAGAGAAGAGAGGACTGAAAGAAAAGATAAACTTTGGTGTCATGCACAATAGACTTGGCCTCTGTCAGATCATATGGGACAATGTAGTCTTAAACTGACAAATCACTAATGAAAATGGACTGATAGGTGGAGTAGCTTTAATCTAAATACTCTTATTTTAGGCGTCCAACTTGATTTTCAGGCCCAGCAACAAATAAGTGGTTACTCAGATATCCAGGATCAAAATTTTAAAGGGTTTTGTAGAAGTTAATATTAGAACTGAAACCAGAAATAAAAAGAGGGGCAATGTGATTTTTGCAAGATGTGTGTGAATTTTTCTGCAATTAAAGCCGCCCCCCCCCCCCAAACATTCAGGTAAAGTAGAATTCCTTGTGGGCCACATTGTGGGAATTCTTTTACACGGAAATAGATTACTTTGGTAAATACTGAATCCAAAAGAAAAGGTGAAAAGATGAAAACACCTGCCCAGACAGAACGTAAATAAAAATATTGACCCCTGAAATCCACAGCAACTAGGGGAACCTTTACACATTCTCTGGGATGCATGTGTGTGTATGTGTGGGGGGGGGGCATTTTAATTAGAGTGGCTCCTGAGAGTAATTATAATTAAAATGTCCACATCATCTCATGTATTCAACATCTCCTGTTTCAAAATGGTATGGGGGGGAGGTGCTTTAATGAAAGCTTTTTCAACAAGCTTTTGTTAGAGTGGTCCCACTGTCATTTTGAAATGTGAGGGTGCTAAATACTAGAGCTGTGCAAAGCTTCAGGTGCTGATTTGATTCAGTGGAGATTCAACCTGATTCAGTGGCCAAATATCCAAATCAAATCAGGAGACCCTTTAATCTCTCTGAATCAAATTAGAACCCTCCAAATTGATTCGGAAAGATTCAATGATTCAGACATAGAAAAAGCATTTAAAGCTGTGTCTATATACCACAAGGTAGCAGGCAGCTCATGAAAGCTGAGATACTGGGGCAGATGAAGCATCCCACAGGAGCATGGGGGTGGGGGTTGGGTCCCAGCGTGCTCAGCAGCAGACCCAGAAGTGGACCAGAAGGACTTTTGGTCCACTTCTGGGTCCACCATGGAGCATACGGGGGGTGGGGGGTCCCCATGCACCCTCCTTCACTCAGTGACTGGTGCCTCCTGGGTCTGCAGGGGGACCTGGGGTCACCCCCATGGCCAATCACTGAGCCAGGGTGAGGAGCACATGTACTTCTGGTCCACTTCCGGGTTCACTGCTGAGCACGTGCGGGGGGTGCACTCTTGTGGGATGCTCCATCCACCCCAGCATCACAGCATTCATGAGCTGTGCCCGGTATCTCAAGGTATGTAGAAAAAGAATATAAAGCTGTATCTATGGCTAAATCACTGATTCTCCAAATCAGCATTGAATCTTCAGATTTGAATATGGCCAAATTGAATCAGGGACAGTGATCCAAATCAATTAATTGAATCACTGTCCCTGAATCGGGCTGAATCTGACTCAAATATGGCTCATTTCATACACCCCTAATAAATACATGTGACACCAAGGCTGCTACAGTGTTCTATTTAAAACACTCCAGAACACTCATTTAATCAAGTCTGCTATAGTGCATTCTAATGTGTGTGTGTTGGACACTCGGGTTCTGTGTCTATGTATATGCTTGTGTCCTGGATACCTGTATTCCCCTCCTGCTGATGATGGTGTCCCTGGCCTCACACAGTGCCAGACTGTCAATATTTGTGAAGCCCTGGCCAAGTTGCTCCTCACCTGTGTGGGCCAGGAGCCATCCCCAGATGACTGGGGCTGGAGGGCTTCAAGTGCCCCTGTCCTGGCACTGAGCCATGGGACTCTAGTCGTGGACTCCTTTGGCCCTGCATCATGGGCACTGCTGCCCAAAACCTATCCTTCCTGGGCACTGTTCCCTTCCCCTCTCCCTCCTCAGCCACCCCTGAGGGGCACACACTAGGGATGTGGGGGAATGCAGCATGAGGAGACTTGCTTTGGTTTAATCAAATGTCATAACTGCCAAACTATTAGTGTGTTTATTAAACTGTGGGATGTTGCCCACTCTGGAACTTGGAATCTTCTTCTCAGTTAACATTGTGGGAGTGGGGAAAGACCCTGGCTGCATCATACAATTATGAGTTCGAGGGGGAGTGGGGGAGCCACAGGGGCTCAACATAACAAATACCAAACTTGCAGCTTCAGGGGGAATGCCATGCATGAAACTGCTTCCGCTTGATTTAATTAAATGTTGTAGCTGCAACATTTCTAGTCTGCATAATAAAGAAGAACTGTGGAAAATGATCTGCTCTTGAACTTGGATCTGAGCCCAGGGGGCTGCCAGTCTTCACAGAGGTTGTGCTGCTCCCCCCCTCAAGTGGAACCCAGGCCCAGAGTGGCTTGGCTTGGTGGGGTGGTGGGCTACCCACTAGGCCTGTGCAAAGCGGCTACTATTCACTCCAGAATTGGACTTGGCTGATTTTTGGGGGACAGTGATTTGATTCTGTGACTGGAATCACTGTCCTGAATTGATTCAGCTGAATCTGATTTGGAGATGTGGCTGCCGCCAAATCAGATGAATATCTGAATCAAACAGGCCTCATCTGTTCTCCCAGCCCAGTCAATTTGATTTGGTCATTCGAATCACTGTAGGCCAAATCTCATTTGGAGATTCATCCACTGCTGAATCACCTGAGTCTCCAAATTGAACAGGCCCCATCCCCTGCTTGCTCTCCCAGTCCCATCAATGGCTTCCCCACCCAGCATCTTAAAAAAAAAAAACGAACCCCCCCCCTCCCCCCCGCACTCACTGGCTCCTGCCTTGCTGAG